>NW_027131741.1:0-279645 GCF_026122565.2 Emydura macquarii macquarii
TGGGGTGTGAATTAGGCAAATTTCTAATCCCTAATTCTGGACTCCGTGCCACTGTGATCTGGATACTGTATATCCCATGCCACACACACACTTTGTGTGCCTGTGTCTCCCCCCGTCAGATTTCCAACCCTGCCTCGTTTCCTCTAAGTCGACAACATGATTTTATTTTTACTGCATTTTGATGCTTCTCGTCCTCTATAGAACCAGAGACGCAGGGGAACAGATAGCATCCCCCTGGCTGAAAGAAATTGTCACCCTAATTGTTTTGAACCTCTAAACTGTGAGTTTAAGATTTCAGCTACTCTCCTGTCAGTTCTTCTCTGGTCCACATGAGCTCACCCATCCTCAGATGCCACAGGACGACTCCAGTTGAAGTCACTCGAGGATCAAGGCCAGTGAAAATCAGGCCTTTTGTTTAAGTCCCTAAATGTGCATTTGCGGTGAAATCCTGGCCCTGATGGGAGTTTTGCCATTGATCTGAATGGGATCAAGATATCACCCTTAGTGTTGAACTTTAGGCTCTCTGCTGTGAAGATCCTGGCTGTTGGCCCTGCAGCAGCGAGAGCTATTGTGTTAAGGTGCTGAAAGAGTGTGATGGAAGATTCCCCAGTTTATGTGGCATCCTGAGACCTGGCATGAAAGATGGGGATTTCAAAACACAGGGGCCCTGATTTTGCTCTCAGTGATGCCAGCGTCAATCTGGATTGAGCCACTGAAGGCAGAATGTGAGAGCAGAACCTGGGCAATCTGTAAAACCCTGTGTGATCCATTCCTGTTCTGAAATCTCAGGTATCAAACGTACCCATTGAAGGGGTTCTGGCTACACATCTTAACCTGGCAGTAAAGTTGCTAAATTGGAAAACTTGAGCGAACAAGAAAAAAAAAACCAAACAGAACAAAAAAAAGGAGATACAGAGACAGACAGAAGGACACAGTAACAGAAAAGGAAATGGTTTTAAAAACAAATATTTGTATAAATTATTTACGATAAAACCCTAATCTCTATCCTGGAGAATTCCTGCCATGATTATTATTCACTTGAAGCCTTCCTGACCCCTTAGCACTAACTTTATTGCAGAAACAGGAAACTCACCGAAATCCAGTGCAGCAGAGAGGAAATCTTCTTACTGTGACATGAGAATCAGTGTACGAGTCTCACATCTGACACTTGCAGTGCTGGACAGGGACCTTTATGGTTTTCCCGTACAGTCCCTGCAGACTCTGACGTTGGCCAGGGACTGGGAACAATTTCCGGGACTACGAGAGCAGCGGGAAGTGCAGAAAACAGACCCTTGAGAATTTCAACCTAAGAGCCTCTCCTGGGACAGAAGAAATGATTCACTGATAACACAGGCTCAGATTCTCAGGCCAAACTGAGTCTTGCAGACTTGCTAGTGTTGTCCTGCAATGCTAAAAGAACAGAGAGAAAAGAAGAGCCAAGGGTTAGACGTGCTCATTTATCTCTCAGCATTTCTGTGCTGCTGCTCATTGTCATAGAATCTGAGCATCTGCTGTTACTCCCGGCTGATGAGCCCTGTGCTGAATCCCTGAGACCGTGACGTGCACGTGGACTGGCTCTTGTGCACCCTTGATTCAAATGTAGGATTTCCACACTGGGTAACAGTCCCTCCCATCTGATAGCATCTCTGACAGAGGGCAGGACAGATTGCCCAAGCTTAGTCATAAATGCCTCAGGGGGCAACATACCACCATGAGGAAAGACAGCTTCCTGAGCCCCCTTCAGAGATCAGTACATGCCCTGAAGCCTGTGGACTGACAGCCTTTGTCTCTTTATTCCAGCTAGAGTAGCTGCACAGACTGTCATTGGGGTGGGGAGGGTGAAGGGAGATGTTCAGAGGCAAATGAGGTACCCATTGTCCATCCACATTCAATGGGACTCTGCTGCTCACTGCCCTTGGGCCTTTGTCAGCCTCCCCTTGGGGTCTCGTGGATCATATGTTTGTCTGGAACTCAGGAGATCTCATCAATTCATGGCTCAAAAACATAAAGCTCCTGCGTGACCTTCGATGTGACATTGCATAATCTACTCAGGGCCTCAGTTTCCCCTCTGTAAAAGAGAGAGCACTTCTATGTCCCAGAGAGTTGTGAGGATAAAAAACCTTTAATTGTGGGGTGCCATATGGGGACCCACAGTGAGGAGGGCCATATGAGGACCCAGAGGTACAGCTGTGCTTGTTTATCTCAAGCAGCATTCCTGCCTATCTCAGGATGCCGCTCTACTGTGATCTGAACACTGAACACCCTGCCCCGCACACTACGCGTTCCTCCCCCAGTCAGTGCAGGAACCATCCTGCACCCCTATTCTCCTCCTCCAGGGTCCTCAAAACTCCTACTAATATCCTCCGAGGAAGGTCACAGCGCCTTTGTCTGAGGGAAAAAAAGCTCTTGGCTTATGATTCTTTTAGCCCCGGCTCCAGGTGGTGCGGGCTTTTCGAGCAGTCGGTAGCCCCCTGGCCCTCACATAGGGCAGGCCTCGTACAGTGCCCATGACCCCGGCCTTTGCCCCGGTCTATTGCCCCCAGACCTCAGGCAGGGAGGGGCAGGCAAGGTAGTCTTTAGCCCCCAGCTTTCAAGCAGGGCTGGCAAGCACATGTAGGCTATGGCCCTCGACCCTCAAACAGGGCGGGACTTTAAAGCAGTCTGTTGCCCTTGACCCTCAAACAGGCAGGGTAGGTCTATCAGTCTATAAACCCCGGCCTTCCAACAGGAGCGGCTGTTAAGCAGTCTCGTGCCCCTGGCCCTCAGACATGGCGGGGCAGGGAACCAGTCAATATACCCCGGCCTTCCAAAATGCAGGGCAAGCAACGTAGTCTGTAGCCCCCGGCCTTCCAATCGGCAGGGCAAGTAAAGTAGTTCACAGCCCCCGGCCCTCAAGTGAGTGGGTGTCTTGCCAGGTCCTCACTGTCGAATGGGGGCAGGTCTGGAAACTCCCTAAGGTCGTCAGCGGAGAGCAGCTCCTCCAGGTCGTAGGACCCAGTGGTTCCTCTGGTCCATGAGGTTCCATCCACTCTGGTGGGTTCTACACACCAGGCAGCTCCTGCAGGTCAGGGCCAGCCTCAGGGGGTTTCTCCCACCTCGCGGCCTAGGTAGCTGCCAATCACTAGGGTCCAGCGGCCCTACCCAGTCACTAGGGTCTAGCAGACCTCTCCAGTCACTCGGGCTCGGCAGCTCCCTCCAGTCACTCCAGACAGCTGCAGGGCCTGGGCCAAGCCGAGGCCGCAGCCTCTGGGAAGACACGTCTTCCTCCGGCATTAACTTCCCCCTGACTGAACTTTTGGGCTGGCCTTTTATATTTCCCTCCATGGCCCTGGCTCTGTCCTTCTGCTTCCGGGTGGCCTGGCCTGCAGGGCCTGGGTCTGTGCAGTGGGGTGTCACGACCCTTCCTCAGGCTCAGGCTCCGAGGAAGAACACAGCGCCTTCCTACACCAACCTTTTACAGATCTGAAGATGGTTGTCATCTCCCCTCTCAGCCTTCTCTTCAGAAGATTAGACATGCCCAGCTATGTCCTTTTTTCAGTGCTCAGGTTTCTAAACCACTTGCCATTTTTTGTTGCTCTTACGTTTGTCCATCTCTTTCCCAAAGTGTGGAGCCCACCTCTAGACACAGCGCTCTAACTAAGATCTACCAGTGCGGAGTATAAGGGAACAACTATCTCCCATGTTCTACGTACAACACTCCTGTTAATACATTCCAGAAGGGCATTTGCCTTTTTCACAACTACATCACATGGTTGACTCATATTCGTGATCCACTGTAACGCCCACCCAGATCCCCTTCAGCAGTACTACCGCCCAATCAGTTAGTCCCCACTTTATAGCTGTACATTTGATATTTCCTTCCTAAGTGTAGTACTGTGCATTTGTCTCTATTCACTTGTATTCTATTTAATTGTTTTGTAAAACAAATCTAAAAGTGTGTAAGGAAACTTAAGACTAAACACAGTATTCTTCCTTTCCTGTTGTAAAATTACTGTCTAGTGTTTCTGTGCACTGTTAAAAACCATTTTCCACTCAAGAAATGGTGGCATTTCAGTGGCAGGTGAAGGGCCTTCTGTATATGTTTTGTAAATCAAATATGTAAGTATGTAAAGCAACTTACAATCCTTTGATATCAAAGGCAGGAGTTCAATCAACATCACTCATTATCGTTTTGGATTCTTCGCACCCTGAGTGGTGCTGACATTGATATCACCTCCTTCATAAAGCACTTTGAGACCTAGATAGGAAGTAGCTATTTTTTTTAATTCAAAAGGCCTGAAAATGCCACTGAGTGTTGCACTAAAATGAGGACATAGATGGAGATTTCTCAGAATTCCTGTGAATGAATTATCACTAACTACCTTTCAATTAGTGAAGAAAATCCATCCTTGAGGCCAAGAGTTTGGGTGTTTCCCTGAACAGATAAATAATTAATAACACTATCTCCTTTCTCTAGCACCCAGTGTTGAATACATCAGAGGAGGATCTCAAGCCATTGCCAAGTACCAAATTGTACAATATGAACACATGCAGGGAGAGCAGGAATCCTTCCTGATCCAAGCTTGCGGTCGGTTTATGCCCTGAACCATGACGATAGTTCACCTTTCGCATCACAACCTACCTAAATTAACTACGTGTGTGCGGATTCACAGAACTGTTTCATCCTTTTCTGAAATTACCTCATAGGAAGCTCAGACTCCCCCCACATAGACAGTTGGGACAGGATGTGCAGAAGATCTTGAAACCCCATATTCACTGCCGTTGCCTTTCCCACTTTATCCATATGCTTATTATTTACACTGGCAGCAGAAGCAATTCCTGGAGCTAGGACAGTGCTTACGCCCCATAATCATAGAAAATTAGGGTTAGAAGGGACCTCAGAAGGTATCTAGTCCAACGCCTGCTCAAAGCAGGACCAACCCCAACTAAATCGTCCCAGCCAGGGCTTTGTCAGGCCTAACTTTAAAAACCTCTAAAGCTGGAGATTCCGCCACCTCCCAAGATAACCCATTCCAGTGCTTCACCACCCTCCTAGTGAAAAAGATTTTCCTAATATCCAAACTATGCCTCCCCCACTGCAACTTGAGACGGTTGCTCCTTGTTCTGCCATCTGCCACCACTGAGAACAGCCTAGCACCATCCGCCCTGTAGCCTTTTACCGGTATTTAAAGCCTACTATGAAATCCCCCCACTCCTCTCTTCTGCAGACTAAATAAGCCCAGTTCCCTCAGCTTCTCCTCATAAGTCTTGTGCTCCAGCCTCTAATAATTTTTGTTACCATCCACTGGACTTTCTCCAATTTGTCCACATCTTTTCTGTAGTGGGGGACCCAAACCAGGACACAATACTCCAAATGTGACCTCACCAGTGCCAAAGAGAGGGGAATAATCACTTCCCTCAATCTGCTGGCAATGTTGCTACTAATGGAGACCAATTTGCCTTTAGCCTTCTTGGCAACAAGGGCACGCTGCTGACTCATATCCAGCTTCTTGTCCACTGTAACACCCAAGTCCTTTTCTGCAGAACTGCTGCTTAGCCAGTCGGTCCCCAGTCTGTAGCAGTGCATGGGATTCTTCCGTCCTCCATCTTTGTGTCTGTGATTTTTCTATTAAATAGACATTTTATTGATTTTGACCCCAGTCTCCGTGCAATGTGTGTCCCAAAATGAACTGATCATTGAGGGCAGATTTCGTGGCTTTGGGTAAAACAAAGCAGAGGGGAAAACTCAATGTGTATGCTAGTTAAGAATTCAGAGAGACTGATTTGGGGAGATTCAGGACTGGAAGGGATTGTTGGGGCCTGGTGCACGGCAGATCTGGAGACCTTCCGACGGCAGAGAGGAGGAAAAGAGTCAAAGATGGAGGAAAGTGAGGAATGGTGAGGATCTACAACAGTACTGATGGAAAATAGGGCTGAGAGCATATAAGAAATCATCAGCGCTGGTACTCTGGAAGTCACAGAGAGGCCGAGTGTCAGGGTATGTGGCGGTGGTGCAGAAAGAATAGCAAATACAGTAGGCGTCCAGCTTGGCTTAACAAAGAAGTCTTTGGCGAACTTAAACACAAAAAAGAAGTTTACAAGAAGTGGAAGCTTGGTCAGATGATTAGGGAGGATTATAAAAATACTGCTCGAACATGCAGCAATGAAATCAGGAAGGCCAAAGCACAATTGGAGTTGCAGCTAGCAAGGGACGTGAAGGGGAACAAGAAGGGTTTCTACAGGCATGTTGCCAACAAGAGGAAGATTAGGGAAAGTGTGGGCCCCTTAGAGAATGAGGGAGGCAACCTAGTGACAGAGGATGTGGAGAAAGCTGAGGTACTCAGTGCCTTTTTTGCCTCTGTCTTCACAGACACGGTCAGCTCCCAGACTGCTTCACTGGGTGGCACAGAATGGGAAGGAGGCGAACATCCCGTAGTGCTGAAGGAACGGGTCCAAGACTATTTAGAAGGATTGGGCATACACAAGTCCATGGGGCCGGATGCAATGCACCTGAGGGTGCTGAGGGAGTTGGCTGAGGTGATTTCAGAGCCATTAGCTATTATCTTTGAAAGCTCATGGCAACAGGGGGAGGTCCCTGAGGACTGGAAAAAAGCAAATATAGTGCCCATCTTCAAAAAAGGGAGGAAAGAGGATCCAGGGAACTACAGACCGGTCAGCCTCACTTCAATCCCTGGAAAATCATGGAGCAGGTCCTTAAGAAATCCATTTTAAGGCACTTGGAAGAGAGGAAGGTGATCAGGAACAGTCAACATGGATTCACAAAGGGAAAATCATGCCTGACCAACCTGATTGCTTTCTATGATGAGGTGACTGGTTCTGTGGATGTAGGGAAGGCGGTGGATGTGATATACCTTGACTTTAGCGAAGCTTTTGATACTGTCTCTCACAGTATTCTTATCAGCAAGTTAAAGAATTATGGGTTGGATGAATGGACTATAAAATGGATCGAGAACTGGCCAGAGCATAGGGCTCAATGAATAGTGATTAATGGCTCCATGTCTAGCTGGCAGCCAGTCACAAGCGGAGTGCCCCAGGGGTCGGTGCTGAGGCTGGTTTTGTTCAACATCTTCATTAAAGATCTAGAAGATGGGGTAGATTGCAGACTCAACAAGTTTGCGGATGACACTAAGCTGGGGTGAGTGGTAGCTACCCTGGAAGGTAGGGATAGGATACAGAAGGACCTAAGCAAACTGGAGGATTGGGCCAAAAGAAACCTGATGAGGTTCAACAAAGAAAAGTGCAGAGTCCCCCACTTAGGAAGGAAGAATCCCATGCACAGCTATAGACTGGGGACCGACGAGCTAGGCAGCAGTTCTGCAGAAAAGGACCTGGGGGTAAGAGTAGATAAAAAGTTGGATAGAAGTCAGCAGTGTGCCCTGGTTGTCAAGAAGGCTAATGGCATATTGGGCTGCATAAGGAGGAGCATTGCCAGCAGGTCGCGGGAAGTGATTATTCCCCTCTCTTCGGCATTGGTGAGGTTGCATTTAGAATATTGTGTCTAGTTTTGGGACCCCCACTACAAAAAGGATGTGGAGAAGTTGGAGAGAGTCCAGCAGAGGGCAACAAAAATGATGAGGGGGCTGGAGCACAGGACTTGTAAGGAGAGGCTAAGGAAACTGGGCTTGTTTAGTCTGCAAAAGAGAAGAATGAGGGGGGATTTGATAGCAGCCTTTAATTACCTGAAAGGGGCTTCCAGGGAGGATGGGGCTAAGCTGTTCTCAGTGGTGGCAGATGACAGACAAGGAGCAACGGTCTTAAGTTGCAATAGTGGAGGTCTAGGTTGGACATTATGAAAAAGTTTTTCACTAGGAGGGTGGTGAAGCACTGGAATGGGTTACCTAGGGAGGTGGTGGAATCTCCATTTCAGAGGTTTTTAAGCTGAGGCTTGACAAAGCCCTGGCTGGGATGATATAGCTGAGGTTAGTCCTGCTTTGAGTAGGGGTTTGAACTAGATGACCTCCTGAGGTCCCTTCCAACTCTAATATTCTATGATTCTATGATGGTAACGCAAAAAGAGATCAGGTGATGGTCAGAGGGAGCAGTGCTTGGTGATGGAGTGATAAGACATTAGCTGTGAAAATGGTGGTTACAGGTCCTGCAGCAGTGAGACCTATTCTGTTAGGGTGCTGAAAGAGTCTGAAGGAAGATCCCAGTTTCTGTGGCATCCTGAGACTAGGCATGAAAGATGGGGATTCAAAACACAGGGGCTATGATTTTTCCTCTCAGGGATGCTAGTGTCAATCTGGGATAAGCCACTGAAGGCAGAATATGAGAGCAGAATCTGGCCAGTGTGTGAAACTCGGTGTGACCCATTCGTGTTGTGAAATTTGGGTATCACAAATATCCACTGCAAGGGTTTTGGCTACGCGTCTTAACCTGGCAGTAAAGTGCCTGAATTGTAAAACTTGAGCATAGGAGAGAAAAAACTCCACAGACCAGAAGAAGGGAGATACTGAGACAGATGGAAGGATACAGTAAAAGACAAGGAAATTATCTTAAAGAAAATATTTGTCTAAACTATTTACAATAAATCTTTAGTTCCATTTTTAAATCCCTTCATGTTTCTGACACTATTAAACAGTTCAGGTCTCCGTGCTGGAGAATTCCTGCCCAGATTATTCTTGACTGGAACCATTCCCGAGCCCTTAGCACTAACATTATTGCAGAAACAAGCAACTCACCAGAATCTCACGGAGCAGAGAGAGGAAAACTTGTTACTGCGACCCGAGAATCAGTGTTCGAATCTCACATCTGACACTCACAGGGCTGGACAGGGACCTTTATAATTTCTCTGTATAGTCTCTGTGGACTCTCAGGTTGGTCAGGACTCTGGGACAATTCCCTGTGCCCCGTGAATAGTGGGAACAGCGGAAAATAGACCCTGGAGAATTTCAGCCAAAGAGCCTCCCCTGAGAGTGAATTAATGATTCAACAATAACAGAGGCTCAGATTGTCAGGGCACTGAGACTTGCAGACTTCCTAGAGTTGTCCTGCACTGCTCAAAAAACAGAGAGAAAAGACAAGCCAAGGGTTAGACGTGTTCATTTATCTATCAGCATTTCTGGGCTGCTGCTCATTGTCATAGAATCGGAGCGTCTGCTGCTACTCCCGGCTGATGAGCCCTGTGCTGAATCCCTGAGACCGTAACATGCACAGGGACAGGCTCTTGCGTCTCCTTGTTTCCAAACGTAGGATTTCCACACTAAGTAACAGTCCCTCCCATCCGATAGCCTCTCTGACAGAGGGCAGCACAGATTGCCCCAGCTGAGTCATAAACCCCTCCGGGTGCAATATCCTGCCATGGGGAAGCGCAGCTTCCTGATCCCCTTCACTGATCAGCACGTGCTCTGAAGCCTGTGAACTGACATCCTTTGTCTTTTTATCCCACCTAGAGTAGCTGCACAGACTGTCACTGGAATAGGGAGGGTGCAGGGAGATGTTCAGAGGTGAATGAGGTGCCCATTGTCCATCCACAGTCAATTGGACTCTGCTGCCCACTGCCCTTGTGCCTTTGACAAACTCCCCCCAGGGGTCTAGTGGATCATGCGCTGGTCTGGAGCTCAGGACACCAGGTTAATTCTTAGCTCAGCCTCAGAGATCCTGTGTCAACTTGGATGTCTCTTCTCGTAATCTACTCAGGGCCTCAGTTTCCCCTCTGTAAAATAGGGATAGCACTTCCCTGCCTCAGGGGGTTGTGAAGATAAAAACCCCTTAATTATTGGTCGCTTATATGGGCCCAACATTGAGGAGGATCATATGAGGACCCAGAGATACAGCCGTGCTTGTTTATCTCAAGTTATTTCCTTTATCCTATTTCAGGACTCCGCTCCACTGTGATCTGGATACTGCACACCCTGCCCCTCACACGGTGCGTTCCTCCCCCAGTCAGTGCAGGAACAGTCCTGTGCCCCTATTCTTTCCCTGCAGGGTCTCCACAACTCCTGCTAATATCCCCAATCCAGTCATGTGGGAACTATATTTAATCTCCAGCTTTGAGAGTCTCCTTGTGTCATTATTATTGGCTTCTCAGCATTCGTGTCCCATTTTCAACTGTCCATAAAACATGGCTGTGCGGAATCACATATCATCCAGCCTAGCTAGAAAATGGTTCCTAACCTTTCGTAATTGTTGTTCTTCAAAACGCGTGGCTCAGATACATTCCAATGTAGGTGTGCATGTGCCATGTGCACCGCTGAGAGAAGGTTTTTCCCCTAGTGATATCTGTTGGGTCAGCTCTCATGCTCCACGGAGTCATCCCCTCACAGCGCTGGCACATGGGACCCTGCCAACCCTCTGCCCGCTCAGTTCCTTCTTCCCACCAGCTTCAACAGAGGGGCAAACAGGGGGGGTTCCTGGAATGGATATGAGTAATGCATCTCGAAGAACAATTGTCACAAAAGCTTAGGAGCCATATTTTCTTCCTAGAGTGCTTGCTGATGTTGATTCCAATGTAGGTAACTCCCAAGCCGTTGTGCAGGAGGAGGGATCAATGTTCATTGGCACGCAGACTGCAGAACCGCTCTGCCAAACACGGCACATCTCTGGCTTGCCAAGTGATGGTGCAGTGTGATACAAAGGTGTGGAATGAAGACCACTTCGCAGGCATCCTCTGTTGGGACCTGTGCCAGGAATGCTGCTGAAGAAGTTCATTCCCTTGGGAATGTTCTGTCAGGGCAGAAGAAAGTAAGACCTCCCCCGGGAAGCTGTTCTGGTGCTTAACTCGCCTTATACTCAGAAAATGTTTCCTAATATCCAAGCAAAATCTCCCTTCCTGCACAGTGAGCTGATTACTTCTTGTCCCAGCATCCGTGGACTTGAAGCACAATTAATCATCATCCTTTTTATACTAACCTTTTACAGATTTGAAGACTGTTGTTGTGTCCTTCCTCAGCCTTCTCTCAGAAGATCAGACATGCCCTGTTCCATCAACCCTTTTCTCAGTGGTAAGATTTTCTAAACCACTTGCCATTTTTTGTTGCTCTTACGTTTGTCCATCTCTTTCCCAAAGAGTGGTGCCCAACTCTGGACACAGTGCTCTAACTGCGGTCTCAACAGTGCAGAGTATAGCTGCACAAAGGTCTCCCATGTCCTAGTGTAAGATGCACAAGAAAATTGTGACGCAAATGCGGCATAGGTGGCAACAGCTATGCCTGAAGTGGCTCCTGGCAACAGCTAGAACCAAAGTAGCATAAATAATAGCAGCTATGCCCAAAGTGACCTAACTCTGAACCCGAGATAAAACAGAAGTGAGCTAACCACAAAGCTGGCTTAAAGTGGCTCGAAGGTAGTTAAAGTAATAAACATCCGTATCCTTCTGGCTTTAGCAGATTGGCTCTTTATACATGGTAAGACTGCATGTATATATCATAAATGGAATAGAAATAGTGCATGACAGTGGGAGAGGAAAATGATAGCCTATTGGGTGCCAAAAGTGCACCAATAATACAAGGAAAAATAAGTGTCAATAGCCAATCCTTTAGCGGATCAATAGAGGACCAATTAGGAGAGCAGAATGGGCTATATCATGACAGGGAAAATATACGGAAGTTGGAAGTCAACGTAGACCTGTGGGGGATCCAGCAGGTGCTCTGAGCAAGTTTGTTCCTGGTGCAGCCCGCTTACGTGACAGGGAGAAATGGGCTTCCCCTCTCTGATTGTGGAAAGCGCTTGATTTCTATTGCTTGCAGCTTGAATAAACCACTTCTGCAGGCACTGGCTTGTCCTCCCGCTTCCTTCTCGCTACAGAGATCTCAAACCACGAACCTTTCGTCTTGGCGGAGTACACCTACGTACAACATTCCTGTTAATGCACCCCAGACAGGCATTTGCCTTTTTCACAATTGCATCACATTGATGATTCATATTTGTGATCCACTATAACCCCCACCCAGATCCCCTTCAGCAGTACTACTGCCTCGTCAGTTATTCCCCACTTTATAGCTGTACATTTGGTTTTTCCTTCCTAAGTGTATGATTGTGCATCTGTCTTTATTGACTTCTATTCTATTGAACTGTTTTCCAAAACAAATCTAAAAGTGTGTAAGACAACTTAAGCCCAAACAGAGTATTCTTCCTTTTTTCTTGTAAAATTACTGTGTGGTGTTGCTGTGCACTCTTAAAAACATCGCTTTCCACCCAAGAATGGCTGCATTTCAGTGGCAGGTGAAGGGGTTTCGTAAAGCACTTTGAGACCTAGATAAGAGGAAGCTATTTTTGTTATTTCAAAAGTCCTGAAAATGCCACTGAGTGTTGCACTAAAATGCGGAGGCAGGTGCAGATTTCTCAGATTTCCTATGAATAAATTATCACAAACTGACTTCCAGTTAGTGAGGAAAATCCATCCTTGAGTGTTTCCCTAAACAGATAAATAATTAATAACAGCACTATGTGTTTTCTCTAGCACCCAGTGTTAAATACTTCAGAGGAGGATCTCAAGCTGTTGCCATGTACCAAATGGTACAATACGACCCATGGAGAGGGAGCAGGATTCCTTCCTGACCCCAGCTGGCACTCAGTTTATGCCCTGAAGCATGACGATAGTTCACCCTTCTCATCACATCCTACCTAAATTAACTACAGGTGTGCATATTCATAGAACTGTCACATCCTTTTCTGGAATTACCTCAAAAGAAGCTCACAGCCCCCCCTGCACAGACAGTTGGGACAGGATGAGCAGAAGACCTTGAAACCCCATATTCACTGTCCTTGCCTTTCCCACTTTATCTATATGCTTATTATTTACACTGGCAGCAGAAGCAATTCCAGGAGCTAGCACAGCGCCTATGTCCCATAATCATAGAATATTAGGTTTGGAAGGGACTTCAGGAGGTGTCTAGACCAACCCCCTGCTCAAAGCAGGAACTATCCCAACTAAATCATTCCAGCCAGGGCTTTGTCAAGCTGCAGCTTAAAAATCTCCCAGGAAGGAAATTCCAGAACATCCCTAGTGTAAGCGGGGAATGGGCCTGCTATTGTGGGGAACTTTCCTGGCTTACACGTGACCCCGATGCAGTTGGCTAGCGACAGGATCTGAGTCCTTGCACCGATTCCCTTTACCCAGAGGCTAGCCTGACCTCGAGGGCTCCCTGCCCACTCTCGTGTGGTGGGGTCCCTGTAACCCCGACAAAGCTGGCCCAGGATCCCTGGGGCTCCCCCCCCAATCTTGCCGTGGTCCCTTAGGGCAGGGGTGAGGGTGCCCAACTGCGGGCACTAACTCTGCACCGGGCGCGTCCCTGCCCCACTGATCAGTGCATGCAGTGCACAGCCATACAACGTATTACACAGACACCAACTGGACAGCAGATACACACACAGACAAGAGGAGAAGGTGGAAGGCAAACACCCAGCGCTGCTCCTGGCCCGGCCCCACACACAGCATCTGTGGGGTGTGAGGGACGCTCACAGTCTGGGTCACATGTCGCAGGCCCTGCCCAGGCCTGGCTGTGGAGCAGGGACTCCGCGGGACGGACACGGGCTCTGGGGCAGCCACACGCCCCAGGCACTAGGGGGCAGGGCCCTTCTTCCAGCATCAGCCCCCCCGTCGGGGTCACGACCCCCCTGAGTCCGGCCTGCGTGGCCTCTGGGCTGGGGGCGTCTCCCTGCACCGGGCTTTGCTCAGGGTCCCCCATGTCGCTGCCCAGCCACTCACTCACCGCACCCGGCCCCAGCCCCTGTTGCTGTGGGTCAGCTCAGCTCAGCTAAGCTCCCTGGGCCTCTCCTCTGTCTCCAGCCACCGGCTGTTCTGTCCCTATTTTGGCCCCGCTCTCGGCCCAGGCAGCTGCAGCTCACACGGAGGACGGGACCTACCCCACCATCCTGGCTCCCTCATTGGCCGGCCCGACCTGTCAATCAGCCTGGCCTGAGTTGGCCTCTCTCAGTAGCCCTGATAAACTGCTCTTTCTGACATGCCACGTCTGCTCCGTCTCTTGAGTAAACATGCACACCGCTCTTAGGTCATGCCGGGAATTGCAGTTCTGCTCACGGCTCTACAGTCCCAGCCGCACAGCTCTTCAGGAGAGAAAAAACAAACAGACCCAGTGGTGTTTTCCCTCCCAGTATGGGATCTACAGCTACTCCTTGAACTCCACTGTCTTCTTCTCCTGTTCCAGATTTGAGACAATCCACACAGGAGAGTCTCCCCAGCAATGCACTGAATGTTGGAAAAGGTCCAATTGGTGCTTACATGTTTAATGACTGTCAGAGATAGCCAATCTGCTGGGGTAGAGTCCAGTGAGGTCTCTCCCTTTGGGGCGTTCAGGGTTGTGCTGACCTGACAGACCGAACTGTACATCCGGACAGGAGACGTCAGGCACAGACTCACAAGGGTCATGATGGCTCTGAGCAGGGCTATTTTAGTCGGCTCCTCTGATTGAAATCGCACCATGGCTCTTCCTTAAATACATGTGTATCCACGGGAGGAGCTCCCTGCTTCACAGGATGCTGCAGCTGTCCCTGATATCTCCATAGGTGCAGCACATCTCCGAGCACCTATGCCCTTCTGTGTCTCCTCCAGCAGCATTTCGCTACTCCCTGCGCACTGGCATTTGACTTCTGGCAAGTTCGGCTACTGTTCTTCATCTTCTCTTCCCCTGACAGCGAGCAGGCACCTGGTTTTCACGCAGCCTCCTGCCAACCACGTGGTCATCCCCTACCTGAGCAGTGCTGAATGCTATCGCCTTGTCCACCAGTCCCGGGATGGCCTTCTTCAGAGGGTGGGAACAGTCCACGGTGACTGCAGGGCCAGTGGGAGAATCCCTGCTCCATACAACATCGAGCTCTTTGTAAAAGAGACGGGTCTTGGCAGCGACTCCAGACAGCATGTCGTGCTATTCCGTAACGTGTCGGCAGGACTCCCTCATTTCCTGCCCCTTTGCCCCTCGTCCTGGTGGATCCCAGGTTTTGCATTGCTGTGGGTAGCTCTGTTCTTGTGGGAATGCCACAGCTGTTCCTGTAGATGGTCCTCTCTGGACCACCCCAGGAAGTCCAGACCTAGGGCCTATGAAATGTGTTTTATTATTGTGGGTTTGGGGATTTATTATTTTCTAATTTCATTTTCATTTTTAAAAATAAATCCATAATAATGTGGTTTTTAATGAAAATGGTTTGATCCATTAACCATTTCAGTAACTTTATTATAAATGTAAAAAAATGTTCAGAATTGGATTGCAATAGGAAACACTGATTTCACATAAAACTACCCCTGAAACGACACCCCACCGGTGCCCAACAATGATGGCTCTGGCTCCCTCTCCTCCAGCCACTCGTGTGGGTGCTCTATGGGGGCCACCCTCAGGACCCGAGCGGGGGGACATCATGTGATGGAGGAGGAGGGGGAGGCACAGGAACTGGACAACTAGGGTCACCGCCACTGACCTGGCCAGTGCCCTTCTGGGTCTTGGCAGTCCAGGCATCCCGCCTTCCATCCTTCATCTCTGCATCTCTGATTTTCTGTTCAATAGACTCTTTGTTTATTTTGAGCCCAGTCTCTTTGCAATGTGAGTCCTAAAATGAACTGATAATGGAAGGCAGATCTCATGGCTTTGTGTGGGATGAAGCAGAGGGGAAAACTCCAAGTGTCTGCAAGGTAAGAATTCAGAGAGACTGATTTGGGGAGACTCAGGACTGGAAGGGATAGTTGGGGCCTGCTGCATGGCAGATCTGGGGAGATGGCAGAGAGGGGCAAAAGAGTCAAAGATGGAGGCGAGTGAGGAATGGTGAGAATCAACAACCATACAGATGGCAAATAGGTCTGACAGCATATGAAAAATTGTCAGTGCTGGTGGTCTGGAAGTTACAGAAAGGCTGAGTGACAGGGTATGTGAGTCTGGGGGATGACAAGTGATTCTGACAGAGATCAAGTGATGGTCAGAGGGATGGAACTTAGCAATGGAGAGGGCAGTGCTTGGTGATGGAGGGATAAGACATCAGGTGTGAGGAACTTCTGACACTGTGAACTTCCTCAAGGTTCAGCTCAACCAAATTGGGAAAAAGAACTCTTGATTAACGAGGAGACATCCTTTCCACCTATTGTGACGAATGTTTAAAATCCATAGCCCCAGGCGATCACATTCTCCAGGGATATTTTACCACTTTGTTACGAAGTTCTTTAGTTTTGCCCCCATAAATGATAGGGTTGAGCATGGATGGAACGAGGAGATAGAGGTTGGCCAAGAGGATGTGAACATGGGCAGGGATGCCCTGACCGAACCTGTGTGTCAGGGCAGAGAAGAGGAAGGGAGTATAAGTCATCAGCATCACACAGATATGGGCTGTGCATGTGTTGAGGGCTTTCCGGTGGGTTCTCTTGGAGGAAATCCTGAGGACGGCCCTGATGATCAGCCCATAGGACAGGCCAATGAGTGTCAGGTCTAACCCGATGATCACAAATGCTATCACCAGGCTGTATGTCCGACTGACTGTGGTGTCCCCACACGACATCTTCACCACAGCGATGTGCTCGCAGTACGTGTGGAGGATAACATGGTTGGCGCAGAATGGCAGCCTCTGCAGTAGCAGGGGCTCTGGCAGAATTAACAGAACAGATCGTATCAAGCCCACTAGCCCTAGCTTAGCGATTCGTGCATTGGTGAGGATGGTGGTGTATCTCAGAGGGTCACATATGGCAACGTAGCGATCGAAGGCCATTGTCACGAGGACGGCTGACTGCGTAACAGCAAACATGTAAAGGAAGAACATCTGGGTGAGGCAGCCATCCACAGTGATGTCTTTGAAACCGAACCAAAATATGCACAGTGCCTTCGGCACGACGCAGGTCGACATGCCGATGTCTGTAAGTGCCAACATGCAGAGCAGCAGGTACATGGGCTTGTGCAGGGTCTGCTCTTTGCTGACAACAAACAGAACCGTGAAATTTCCCAACAGGCTGATGAAGTAGAACGTAGAGAAAGGGATGGAAATCCAGATGTGGAAAGCTTCCAGCCCCGGGATGCCATTTAGCATGAACATTGGTGGGCTAGAGGAGGTAATGTTGAAAGCCGACATGAGATGATCGAGTCACTGATCATGCTCAGAAATGCTCAGATGCTGTGAAAGGAGAGAAGCCCACTGAGGGGTTACACAAATTATAACAAATAACATGGAAAATATTTTATAGTTCCAACTGTCTAGAAATGGGGGCTAGCAGTGAGGTGACTACAGTATTCCCCTCTAGTCGGCACTGGTGAAGCAACATTTGATGTATTGTGTCCAGTTTTGGGCCCCCCACAACAAAAAGGATGTGGACAAGTTGGAGAGAGTCCAGTGGAGGGCAACAAAAATGATTAGGGGCCTGGAGCATAAGACTCATAAGGAGAGGATGATGGAACTAGGCTTGTTTAGTCTGCAAATTAGAAGAATGAGGGGGGGATTTGATAGCAACCTTCAACTACCTGAAGGGGGTTCGAGGGAGGATGGAGCTAGGCTGTTCTCAATGGTAGCAGATGAAAGAATTAGGAGCAATGGTCTCAAATTGCAGTGGTGGAGGTCTAGGTTGGAGATGATGAAAATCTTTTTTACTAGGAGGGTTGCGAAGCACTGCAATGGGTTACCTAGGGAGGTGATGGAATCTCCATCCCTTGACGTTTTTAAGGTCTGGCTTGACAAAGGCCTGGCTGGGATGATTTATTGGGGTTGTTCTTGTTTTGAGTATAGGGTTGGATTAGATGACTTCCTGAGGTCCCTTCCAAATCTAATATATTATTATTTCCACATGGCACCAAATTAGTTAGGCCATCGTCCTGTCCAGAGATGTTCTCAGAGGGAGCCTACCAAGCCTAGTGAACGAGGAGCACGATGGGAGATGACGTTCAATGTCAATAAGTGAAACATATACGCCTACTGGAGGGAATAACTTGAACTCCTCAAACACCTGACAAGGTTGCATTTTAACTGTATGAACTCAGGGTAGGGACCTGGTGTAATGGTTTACAGCTCTATGAAACCCTCCTCAAAGTACAAGTATTGACAAAAACTAAGCAAAACATTGGGACACAGGAGGGGTGGGATGGGGAATAATACCGAAAATACAATGCCATGTGATCAATCTATCCATGCTTCACCCTCTTCTGGACTTCTCTGTGCAGTACTGAGCACCCTTTGCAAACAGGATATTGTAGAAATAGAGGGGTTCAGGGAAGGACAATGAGAAATATCAAGGCCTGGGGAAACTCTCCTTGGGAAACAGGTTGAAATAACTGGGATTGTTACCTAAGAAAGGAGAGAAAAGAGAGGGGATTTAAGAAGAGTCTATTAAATACTGACTGGTAGACGGCATATGAAGAATGTGTTTTCCCTGTCTCATAAGGTCAAGAGGACATTCAATTACATCGAAACATCGCAAAGCCAAAACTGATTACAAAATGAATGCTTTCTTAACTCAATGAATCATTAGACAGAGAAACTCATTGCCACAAGATGAAGTTGAGGGCAGGAGCTAAGGAAGAATCGGAAATGTTTTTTGGACATTTACATGGATAATAAGAATCTTCCTTTACAAAGATAAAGCTAAATAAATATCTTGGAAAGCCTGTACGCCTGCGTGTTTCAGGGCACAAGCCAATTTCTAGCTATAATATGTTAAGGTGACATCCTCAAAACGGTCAGTTTATCCCCCCCAATACCTTCTTCAGCCGTTCCTGGGCAGTGGCTTTCAGAGAGAGGACATTTGACTAGACGAACCATAGATTTGATCTACAATGCAATTCCTCTTTTGGAAATGAACCAAGTTTTCCCCAGAGAAATACACATTATCATACCAGGCTGGGACTTTGTGCTCTGTTACTTCCCTTTTTTCTTTTGGTGAGACACATTCTTAAAGACATCTAGCTTTCTCTGAGAAAAAAGAAGTACAGTGATTTGGTTATTCTACCTTGTTAACTGACAAGGGTAAGCAGATACACCCGTCAGCAACCCAACTACTTCCCCTTCTCAGGGTTGAATACTGATAACGTTTGCAGATGTCAAAAAAAATTGGGGGATCATAAATGATGAATAGGATGGGTCACTGATTCACAGCAATCAGGACTTGGGGGTAAACTGGGTCGAAGCAAAGGATATGTGTTCTAAGAACAAAGAAGGTAGGCGATACACGTTGCAGGACTCTCTTGTGGGAAGCAGTGACTCAGAATAAGTTCTGGGAGGTGTGAAGAGGTAATTAGCTAAACATGAGATCCCTGTGTGACCCTGTGGCCAAAAGAGTTAACACAATCTTAGCATGATAAATGGGAATCTCAAGTAGAGGGAGAGAAGTTATTTTATCTCTTTCTTTGGCACTGGTGCAACTGCTGCTGGAATAATGTGTCCACTTCTGGTGTCCAGAATTAAGGTTCGATGTTGATACACTGAAGAGGGGTCAGAGAAGACCCACAAGAACATTTAAAGATTAGAAATCCTGCCTTACAGTGATAGATTCAAAGAGCTCAATCTATTTAGTGTAAGAGAGGTGGTGAAGGGGTGACTTGATAACAGTCTACAAGTTCCCACAGAGGGAGCAAATATTGAATAAGGGGCTTTTCAGGCTTGCATAGAAAGATCTAACACCATCCAATGCCTGGAAGTTGAAGTTAGACAATTTCTGACTATAAATAAGGTGTGCACTATTTAAATATAGAGAGTAATTAACCATTGGAGCAGTTTACCAAAAGTCATGGCAGATTCTCCATCACTGAGAATTTCTAAACAAAGGTTGGATGTTTCTCTATAAATACTGTTCTAGAAATTCCTTGGGGGAGGTCTCTGGCCTGTGCTGTACAGATCAGACTAGATGATCACAGTGGTGCCTTCTGGCCTGGGGCTCTGTGAACACGTCCCTGCAGCACATACAGGAGTCAGCTGGAGGCATTTTGTTTGCAAGCTGGTGCCTGAGACTAATTGAAGGCTTTTTTCTTTTACTCATGACTGTGCTGAATTTATTCCCACAGGGAAAAAGTCTCATGTGACTTTGAAGCTTTGAAAATGACACTCTAGGTGTGTTCTTCACAGGTGTGAGACTTCCCGTGAGCCACTGCATGAAAGAACATTTCAGATAAGAAAAATACTGACATTACCCCAGAAAATCTGCACCTTGAGAAATGCATGTACAACTGTCCCCATTAATGGCAAACAGAGCTCACTAACAAATGGTCCCAAAGAGTGCCGGGTGCACCGTCTGTGTCCCAGTGGCTCACTGTGTCAGCCAGTGGTCAAGGGCACCTGCACGTGGTAGCTGTATTTACTTAGGCACTGACATGACCCAGAATTCCCAGCTCTCGTTATACACTGTGCACACTTCTCAGCTTGCTCGTTGTTGCTGTGTAGCGGCCCCCGAAGCCCTACCCGGTGTGTGTGGGAGTAACAAGAGCAGCAGCACAGGTGCCATGGTATCTGCTACTTGGGGTGTGATGTTCCTCACCTTAGAAAAACTGTCACTTTTGTCCCCCTAGGAAAGGGAGCAGGTGGGACGGGGGCACCTCACTCCTGCAGAGGAAGGGTTGTGGGCAGATTAGGGTGGTTCGGCGGCTGTGCAGGCCACGGGAAACTGGTAAGCATGGAGAAGACGCTGGTGCCCAGCATAGTGTTGGAATCGGGGCTGCCTGGGATGGGGAAAGAGTTTATAGAGAGGCTGTCAGATCTGATGGGAGACAGAACTACCTGAGGAGCAAAGATCAATGGTTCTTTCCACTGGGGAAATGTCTGAAGTTGGTTAATATTCAAAAACTGTAAAAAAAAACTGGAAAAAAATGAGTAAAGGTTGTGACACCCAGGGTGGAATTCTCTGGCTCGCCAGGGGAAAGAGGCCCTGAGACCTGCCCAGAGGCACTCGGGGCTAGGAAAGCTCCCAGCACTGGCCTGGGACCAACAATCAGAAGAAAAATTGAAATTCAGCAGTGCTGCCCACCTGTCGTGTACTCCCCACTCCCTGCCCCCGCAATCCCCAGCGCTGCCACACAGTGATCCCACTCACACAGGACCTACACAAGGTGCCAGTTACACCACACGGTGACAGCTTGTACAAATATCTACACAGCCTGGGTTAAACTCTGTGTCTGCCTGCATCCAAGAAAGGGGGAATGGAGGTGGAGCAGCCTGCAAAGCCTGTCCGGGGGTGAAGGGAACCCCAGCATCAGCTCAGTGTGTGCAGGAAAGAGGAGAGGGACAGACCTGAGGGGAGGGGAGTGGAGAGAGGACGTGGGGACTAAAAGAATCCAGCGCGAGTAACTCTTCCTCAAAACGACACAAAGCTTTAGCATATTCCCGCCAGCTGTAAACCTAGACACAACTTCCTGATGTTGCTTTTGCATGCTGGCAGTTGCTGAAGTTGCCGTGAGGCTGTTGCGGGGTTGGTCACAGGAGGAGGGATGGGCTGGATGGAGGAAGGTGTCTGAGACAATCTACTACAGTGTGTCCACATTACATTACAGTCTGAGACATCCTCTTCCCCAGGAGACTGCAGGACGCCTAGTTACACCTCTTTGGTGTGTGAATTAGGCAAGATGTCCATTCCCTATTTCACCGTTTCAGGACTCCGTGCCACTGTGATCTGGATACTGTATATCCCACGCCCCACACACACTGTGTGTGTCTGTGTCTCCCCCAGTGGGATTTCCAACACTGTCTGGTTTCCTCTAAGTCAAAAACATGCTTTTATGTTTACTGCATTTCGGTGCTTCTCGTCTGTGGAAATGGAGAGAAAAACTCTCTGATAGGTTCAGTTTAGGATACGGGGGATTAGTGAGACAGTGATGATTCTGGGGGTTTGCTTAATCAATAAACCCTTTTTTTACAATAAACAATCCTATCCTTATAATAAAACAGTTCTATTTCTATAATAAACAGTTTCACAGCAAGCAATTTCACAGCAAGCAATTGCACAGCAAACAGTGATAGCAAAGGGCAGGAGAACTCCATGCGCGAAAGGACAAACTGCGACACCCAAGACTTTAGCGTTTTGTGATCTCTCCTGGATCAATGCATGGCTGCCAATATGTGACACTAGGGTGCCTGGTTTTGGAGTTCCCCAAAGAAGTTACAAGACAAACACAACAGAAAACAGTTAATCCATACTCACAAACATTATATACAGGTATACCATGCTGGCCAAATTCAGTTGCCGTTTGCTTTAGATACTGCAGACGGGAGAGAGCCGCTGTGAGTGATCAGTTCACAGCGAAGCGGGCTGGGGAGCATGCATCAGCCTGCCGAGCCGACATGACCAGGAGATATGCAGGATGCCGGGTGGATTCAATTCCTCTCTGCCTGCTGCCACCTGGGTTTGAACTTTTATAGTTTCCCCTGGTCAGCAGAGGCTAAGCCCCATTGGTTGCTATTTGCTGCATGACCTTCTAAGGTCATGGCTTGGAGTTTTGCCAACCAGGTGCTCCTGATTTCCCTGGCAGGTATGAACCAGCCAACCAGATGATTATAATTTTCCCGGGCAGTTGCTGACCACGCACCAGCAGGGGAGGTCACTTCATTTCCTTATAAGGAGACAGGTACATGCGGCTTGTGCTGCTGAGTCAACCCTCCCTAGGCTGCCTCTTTATCCACGCGGGGGGGGGGGTGCGGTGCACATGGCGCTGCAGACACCATTATGCGATTTTGTCTCCACATTGTCTTCTACAGAGGACGCAGGGGAACAGAGAGAGCAGCCCCCTGGCCGAAATAAATTGTCACCCTAATTGTTTTGAACCTTTAAACTGTGAGTTTAAGATTTCAGCTACTCTCCTGTTAGTTCTTCTCTGGTCCAGTTGAGCTCACCCATCCTTAGAGGCCATAGGACAACTCCAGTTGAAGTCACTGAAGGATCTTGGCTAGTGAAAATCAGGCCTTTTGTTTAAGTCCCTAAATGTGCATTTGCGGTGAAATCCTGGCCCTGACGGGAGTTTTGACATTGATCTGAATGGGACCAAGATTTCACCCTTACTGTTGAACTTTAGGCTCCCTGCTGTGAAGGTCCTGGCTTTTGGCCTGCAGCGGCGAGAGCTATTCTGTTAAGGTGCTGAAAGAGTCTGAAGGGAGACTCCCAGTTTATGTAGCTTCCAGAGACTGGGCATGAAAGATGGGGATTTCAAAACACAGGGGCCCTGATTTTGCTCTCAGTGATGTCAATGTCAATGAGGATTGAGCCACTGAAAAGAGAATGTAAGAGAAGAATCTGGCTAGTCTGTAAAACCCTGTGTGACCCATTCCTGTTCTGAAATCTCAGGTATCACATGTACCCATTAAAGAGGTTCTGGCGACAATTCTGAACCTGGCAATAAAGTTGCTGAATTTGAAAATTTGAGCGAACAAGAGAAAAAAAAACAAACAGACCAAAAAAAAGGGAGATACAGAGACAGACAGAAAGACACAGTAACAGACAAGGAAATGGTTTTAAAAACAAATATTTGTATAAACTATTTACAATAAAACCCTAATCTCTATCCTGGGGAATTCCTGCCTTGATTGTTCTTGACTTGAACCCTTCCTGAGCCCTTAGCACTAACTTTATTGCAGAAACAGGCCACTCACCGATATCCAGTGTAGCAGAGACCTGAGAATCAGTGTACGAATCTCACGTCTGACACGTGCAATGCTGGACAGCGACATTTATGATTCCCCCGTACAGTCCCTGCAGACTCTGATGTTGGCGAGGACTCGGGGACAAATCCCTGGACTACAAGAGCAGCGGGAAGTGCAGAAACCAGACCCTTGAGAATTTCAACCTAAGAGACTCTCCTGGGACAGAAGAAATGATTCACCAATAACAGAGGCTCAGATTGTCAGGCCAAACTGAGGCTTGCAGACTTGCTAGAGTGGTCCTACACTGCTAAAAGAACAGAGAGAAAAGAAGAGCCAAGCGTTAGACGTGCTCATTTATCTCTCAGCATTTCTGTGCTGCTGCTCATTGTCATAGAATCTGAGCATCTGCTGCTACTCCTGGCTGATGAGCCCTGTGCTGAATCCCTGAGAATGCGACATGCACATGGACAGGCTCTTGTGCATCCTTGTTTCAAACATAGGATTTCCACACTGAGTAACAGTCCCTCCCATCCGCTAGCCTCTCTGACAGAGGGCAGTACAGATTGCCCCAGCTTAGTCAAAAACACCACAGGGTGCACCATCCCGGCATGGGGAAACACAGCTTCATGATCTCCCTTCAGGTATCAGCAGGTGCCCTGACGCTGTGGACTGACGGCCTTTGTCTCTTTATCCCAGGTATAGTAACTGCACAGGCTGACATTGGGTAGGGGAGCATGGAGGGAGATGTTCAGAGGAGAGTGAGGTTCCCATTGTCCATACACATTTAATGGGACTTTGCTGACTGCTGCCCTTG
Organism: Emydura macquarii macquarii; assembly: GCF_026122565.2. Lineage (NCBI taxonomy): Eukaryota > Metazoa > Chordata > Testudines > Chelidae > Emydura > Emydura macquarii. The sequence continues at coordinate 24,290 of NW_027131741.1, forward strand.
TGCCTTTGACAACCTCCCCCTGAGGTCTAGTGGATCATATGCTTGTCTGGAACTCAGGAGACCTCATCAATTCATGGCTCAAAAACATAAAGCTCCTGTGTGACCTTGGATGTGTCATTTCATAATCTACTCAGGGCCTCAGTTTCCCCTCTGTAAAATAGAGAAAGCATTTTCATGTCTCAGGGGGTTGTGAGGATAAAAAACCTTTCATTGTGGGGCACCCATATGGGGACACAGTGAGGAGGGCCATATGAGGACCCAGAAGTACAGCCGTGCTTATTTATCTCAAGCAGTATTACCGCCTATTTCAGGACTCTGCTCCACTGTGATCTGGATACTGCACTCCCTGCCCCGCACACTATGCGTTCCTCCTCCTGTCAGTGCAGAACAGTCCTGCGTTCCTATTGTTCCCCTCCAGGGTCCCCACAATTCCTGCTAATATCCCCAATCCAGTCTTGTGGGAACTTCATTTCTTCTACAGCTTTGAGAGTCTCCTTGTATCATTTTCATTGGCCTCTCAGCATTTGTGTTCCCATTTTCAACTGTCCATAAAATATGGCTGTGCAGAATCACTTATCATCCAGGCCAGTGAAAAAACAGTTCCTAACCTTTCATAAATGTTGTTCTTCAAGATGTGTGTCTAATGTCCATTCCAATGTAGGTGTGCGCACTCCACGCCAATGGAAGTTTTTTCTCTTAGTTATATCCGGGGGTCAGCTCTCGTGTTCTATGGAATCATCTCCTCATGGCACTGGTATATGGGACCCTGCTGACCCTACGCCTGCTCAGTTCCTTCTTCCCACCTAACTCCAAAAGAAGGGCAGGCGGGGGGTGTCTTGGAATGGACCTGAGCAACAAATCTTGAAGAACAACAGTTACAAAATGTTAGGAACTTTTTTTTCTTATTCGAGAGCTTGTTCATGTTGATTCCAATATAGGTGACTTCCTAGCCGTTTTCCAGGAGGAGGGATCGGTGTTCATTGGTGCGCAGACTGCAGAACTGCTCTGCCAAACATGCCACGTGTCAGGCAGTGCGATGCAAAGCTGTGGAATGAAGATGACGTTGCAGGTGTCCTGAAACGGGACCCGTGCCAGGAATGCCCCTGAAGAAGCATGTGGCCTTGAGGAATGTGCTGACAGGGTGGAAGGAAGTATGACATCCCCAGGGAAGCTCTTCTGGTGCTTAACTCTCCTTATTCGCAGAAAATGTTTCCTAATATCCAAGCAAAATCTCCCTTCCTGCACAGTTAGCTGATTACTTCTTGTCCCACCCTCTGTGGACTTGGAGTACAATTAATTACCATCCTTTTTACACCAACTGTAGGCTGGTGGCATGGTCCAGACGGGGGCGTTGCGACCCTTCCACGGGCCCAGGCTCCGAGGAAGGTCACAGCGCCTTTGTCTGAAGGAAAAAAGCTCTCAGCTTACGATTCTTTTAGCCCCAGCTCCAGGTGGTGTGGGCTTTTCTAGCAGTCGGTAGCCCCCTGGCCCTCACGTAGGGCAGGACTCGTACAGTGCCCACGACCCCGGCCTTCCGTCAGGGCAAGGACGCCGAGAACTCCTGGGGTGGTTTGGGATGGGGAGAGGGGGACGCAGGGCCACACAACTCCACTGCATCCCAGCCCAGGGTCCTACCAGTGGCAAAGCATTTAATAGAATCATGGAATATCTCACATGAATTATTATGATTTTGACATACTGATGTCAAAAAATATACTAAATGCTCCCCCCCCCCCGGATCCAGCCAGTGTGACACCCCCAACGTAAGACTGGTGTAGAAGGGAGTAATCAGAGCTCCTGAATACGCCTCAAAGGCCCCCCAATCCAGCCAGCATGAGAGTGTCCACATTGGTGCTGAACTTAAATTCCTCTCCCTCCCTGGTATTTATCCCTCTGATGTATTTATAGAGAGCAATCATATCTCCCCTCCACCTTCTTTTGGTTAGGCTAAAGGAGCTGAGCTCTTTAAATCTCCTCTCATAAGGCAGGTTTTCCATTCCGCTGATCATCCTAGTAGCCCTTCTCTGCACCTGTTCCAATTTGAATTCATCTTCCTTAAACATGTGATCAACCAATACGCCCAGGTCGTTCTCCTCCTCTGTCACTTGCAACTGACACATTCACAGCTTATAGCAGAAATTCTTGTTATTAGTCCGTAAATGCATGACCTTGCACTTTCCATTGTTAAATTTCATCCTATTTCTAGAACTCCAGTTTGCAAGGTCATCCAGATCTTCCTGTATGATATCCTGAACTGTCTCTCTATTCTCATGCAGGAATACTTATCTAGTTTGCAGATGCCACAAAAATTGGGGGATTGTAAATATTGAAGAGGACAGATCACTGATTCAGAGTGATATGGATTGGTTGGTAAACTGGGTCGAGGCAAAGAAAATGTGTTCTAATAGAGGTACATAGATGTATACCTCTAAGAACAAAGAAGGCAGGTAATGCTTACACACTAGGGGACTGTATCGTGGGAAGCAGTGACTCTGAAGAAGATTTGGGGGACGTGAAGAGGTAATTAGCTAAACATGAGCTCCCAGTGTAACCCTCTGACCAAAAGAGTTAATGTGATCCTGGGATGATAAACAGGGGAATCTCAAGAGAGGAAGAGACGTTATTTTAACTTTTTCTTTAGCACTGGTGGAACTGCAGTTGGAAAATGTCTCCAGTTCTGGTGTGCACAATTAACGATGCATGTTGATACAAAGTGATGGTTAATGGGTGACCTGATAACAGTCTACAAGTACCCACTACAAGGGAACTAATATTGAATAATGGGCTTTTCAGGCTAGCCTAGAAGGGTCTAACACCATCCAACGTCTGGAAGTTGAAGTTAGGCAAATTCTCACTATAAATGATGTGTACACTTTTTAAACAGAGAGAGTAATTAACCATTGGAGCAATTTATCAAGGTCATGGCAGATCCTCCATCACTGAGAATTTCTAAACCAAGGTTGGATGTTTCTCTATAAACACTGCTCTAGGAATTCCTTGGGGGCAGGTCTCTAGCCTGTGCTATACGGAAGGTCAGACTAGATGATCACAGTGGTGCCTTCTAGCCTGGTACTCTGTGAACACGTCCCTGGAGCACATACAGGAGTCAGTTGGAGACATTTTGTTTGCAAGATGGTGCCTGATGCTAACTAAAGGCTTTTTTTTTTTTACTCATGACAGGGCTGAATTTATTCCCACAGGGAAAAAGTCTCATGTGACTTTGAAGCTTTGAAAATGACACTCTAGGTGTGTTCTTCACAGGTGTGAGGCTTCCCGTGAGCCACTGCATGAAAGAACATTTCATATAAGAAAAATACTGACATTACCCCAGAAAATCTTCACCTTGAGAAATGCATGTACAACTGTCCCCATTAATGGCAAACAGAGCTGGCTAACAAATGATCCCAAAGAGTACCGGATGTACCGTCGTTGTCCCACGGGCTCACTGTACCACCCACTGCCCAGGGTGCTGCCTGCACGTGGAAGTTGTATTTACCTAACACTGACATCACCCAGAATTCCCAGCTCTCATTATACACTGTGCACACTTCTCAGCTTTCTTGTTGTTGCTGTGTAGCAGTCCACAAAGCCCCACATGGTGTGTGTGGGAGCAACAAGAGCAGCAGCACAGCAAAGGTGCTTTGGCATCTGTTACTCGGGGTGTGACATTCTTCACGGAAAGAAACTGTCACTGATCCCCCCTAGCCAAGTGAGCAGGTGGGACGGGGGCACCTCACCCCTGCAGAGGCAGAGCAGCTCGGAGGCTGTGGGGGCCATGCGAAACTGGGAAACATGAACAAGATGCTTCCTTCCCTTCTGACCATCTGAACTCTGTGTATGAGTGGAGTGAGCATGAACACATAGCAAAAATGGTCCTTTCAAGGCAGAAGGAATATGCCTGCAACCAATCCTGGGCTGTGGTTCAGGAAGGAGCAGAATTGCAGAGACTTCCTGTTGTGCCTTGTTGCGAAAAAGCCTGCATGGGGAACTCCCCGCCTTTGGAAGATTTTATTCACGGTGTCTGTGTGAATGGACTGCTCCTGGTTTTGAGAGGGATCTGCTGAGATGATCCGCTAGCTCATTCTGGGTCCCCGGAAGACAAGAAACATCAAGATGGATTGAGGGGCTCACACAGAATTCTCACAGGCGGAGGCTTCCTGCACAAGGGAGAGGAGTGTGCTCCACTCTGTCTGTTTATTTAGAACAATGCTGTTATGATGTCTATAAAAACTGACACGCCTTTGCCCTCCAGGTGGTTCTGGATAGTCTGCACTGCTCTGAACTCTCTGACATTGATATGCAGCAAGAGCTCCGCCTGGCACCAAAGACCCCAGATGAGCCCTCCACCCCAATGTCAAGGCGTTCGTAACCAGAGACAGTGAAGGGTGTCGTCTCAAGAAACTGACCTTGGGCACACCACCAAAAGAGGGTATCGGTTACTGAGGAAGTGTGATCACCATGTCTAAGCGGTCCCTTTCTGGTCCGTACACTGACAGTAGCCAGGACTGCAGAGGTCTGAGCCTCAATCTCGCATGTTGGACAACGTGGGTGCATGTGGCCATATGCCACAGGTGTTTCAGGAAATATTTTGAATTGTGGTAGGATGGCTTCTGAGACCTTCTGTGATGGTGCCCCGGGCCTCTGGAAGGAAGGCTCTGTCCTGGACTGAGTTGAGGACTGCCCCTCCGATAACTCTCTCACATGTTCAAATAATACTTGACTTCTGAACATTTATTATCAGGCTTAGCTTCTCAAATGTTCTCCGTATCAAGCTCACTTTGGACACCACCTGTGCCCTGCTGCGGCCTTTGATCAGCCAATCATCAAAGTGAGGGTAAACCTGGACCCTTTGTTTCCTAAGAAAAGCTGCAACAACTGCCATGCACTTGGTAAATACGTGAGGAGCTGCTGATGGGCCAAAGGGGAGGACAGTAAACTGGTAGTGACCCTGGTTCACTATGAATTGGAGAACTCTTATGTGACTCTGAAGGACTGAGATGTGAAAGCACGCATCCTTCAAGTCGAGAGCAGCATTCAGTCCCCTGGATTCAGAGAAGGGATGAAGGAGGTTGTCACGCTGTCTGGATAAGAGGGGCCCCTGAGGTGTATTCAGGAGCTCTGATTACTCCTTTCTACACCAGTCTCGCATTGGGGGTGTCACACGGGCTGCCTTGAGTCGGGGGGGCATTTAATATATTGTGGGACATCAGTATGGCAGAATCATAACGATTCATGTGAAATATATCATGTCTGGTACTGTTAGAAAGGATATATCGTGCTGAGTAAGATAATAATACTTATGTTCATGTATTATATGTAAAATGGAAATTATGCATGTATTTGATATTTCTGTATGTCAATTTGGGCTAGCTGGGACACACCCCAGACAGAGAAGGCAAGACAATAGCCTGCTTAATGGCCCATTAAGACACTCACAGAGGCAAGGGGCCCAGGAAGAAACCCCAGGCAAAGCTGAAGAGTTACCAGGATTGGCCAATGTGACTCTGGACTCCATTTTAGTTCTTGTGACTTTCCCCAGGCCGCATGGCCCGGAACAGAGAGTACATAAGGTCAAACCACATAATCCATTTTGTCTATGATCCTGTCTAGCTGCAGACAGACACCTACCTCTGGATCAATTAATCTTGCAACTGAACCGAAGGACTTAGACCCATCCAGACACTGGATGTGTACCAGAGGAACTGTACAAGCCTGCAACTCCACATTTCTTCTAGAAAACTGACGTATATGGACTTTTAATCATTTGTATGTATGTGATTGCTTTAATCCTTTAACATTTCTCTCATGGTTTCTTTCTTTCTTTTTACAATAAACCTTTAGTTTTAGTTACTAAAGGACTGGCTGGCAGCGTGGTATATTAGGTAAGATCCAAACTTGTATTGAACTGGTACTGTGGCTGGGGGAACCTTTTTAGTAAAGAGCATAGAGTTTAAACAACTGGTCTCTTTACTGGACCTAGTGCTGATTTGGGAGCCAGGAACTGGAATGCAATAAAGGGGGCTGTGTGTATTTGTGGACTGGCTTCTTGATAACCAGTGTGGGGGGAATCAGAAGCAGTTCGTGGCTGGTTGGGAAGTCTGGCTTCAGTGCCACCCACCAGTGCTTGGAGAATCTGCTCTCCTTTTACAGCCTGCCCTGATCTTGGCATTATCAGTTGGCTACCCTGGGCATGGGACGGGTCACATAGGCCATGGAGACCATGCAAAACTTCAGCTTCTTCATGAATCTATTGAGTTTTCGCAGGTCCAGGATGAGCGTGAGATGGCCCTTAGCTCTCGGGAGTAGGAGATAACAGGAGTGGAAAGCCTTACCCCTTACATCCAAAGGAACCTCTTCTACCGCTTCCTCTTTTAGGGGCACTTGCATGTCCTGGATTAGAAGCGGCTCATGAGAAGGGCCCTGAAGAGGGATGGAGAGGGAGAGTGGGAAGGAGGAGAACAACAGAACTGCAGGGAGTATCCCAGTCCTATCATGCCTGGCACCCAGCGGTCTGAAGTAATCTGGGCTCACACCCGATAGAAGTCAGATAAACAGTCCAAAACACACAGGGGGATTAGATCCAGATACTGTTCTTGTGTGCCATCTTGAGTCGCATCCTCAAAAGCTCTGCTTTGAACCCCATGGTTTCTTGTGGGCCCAGACCCATGGATCGACGACGGAAGAGGCCTTCTCTTGTAGCTCCTGCCACATCTCCTAGTGGAGTCTTGCCTCAGTTGAGACTGGTAAAAGCGAGGCAGGGTTCGTGTCTGAAATGCTTGCTCTGAGGGGCTGGGTCTGCCGACCTAGAGATTTCAGGGTGGCCCTCAAGTCTTTCAGGCTGTGGAGCTTGGAATCGGTTTGTTGAGAAAAAAGGGACGTGCCCTCAAAGGGGAGGTCCTGGGTGGGTGGTTTGCTGCACCTTGAGGCCTGCAGCCATGGACTCCTCAGTATTGCCACAGCCAAAGTCATGGTTCACACTGATGAGTTCGCAACGTCCAGTGCCACTTGCAGAGAAGCTTTTGCTACTGTCCAGCCTTCCTCAACTAAAGCTGAAAATTCAGCCCTAGACTCTTGTGGGAACAATTCAGTGAATTTTGTTTAACTCTTGGGGGCTCTGAGCCATAGAGGCTGAGAGGCGCCTGCTGATATGAAATTAGAAGCTGGAGCCCCCCGGTGGAACATATCTTCCTGCCAAAGAGATCCATCTTCTTGGCGTCCTTAGCTTTAGGCATGGACCCTTGCTGCCCCTGCCTCTCTCATTCGTTTATTGCAGAAACTACTATCAGCCCTGGGGAAGATATGTCTTACCAGATCTTAAAATCTCCAGTGACAGAGACTACACAACCACCCCAGGTAGGCTGTTCTAGTGCTTACCTTTCCGTGTGCTCAGAAAATGTTTCCTAATAACCAAGCAAAATCTCCCTTCCCGAAAACTGAACTGATTACTTCTTGTCCCTCCCTCAATGGACATGAAGAACAATTGATTGCCCATTCCCCACCTAAATGCCCAGGAGCTTGGATCCCTTGGCAGGCTGGGAGTTGGTCTTGGTGGACGTCACCAGGATCTGAGACCTCATGGACTACGCTCGATGGGCTGGCTAGATACCATGGCACTCACTCGACAGGTAGAGCTGCCACCTCTCATGTGCTCACCTTGTGCTCCAGGAGGTGAAGGCTGCCTTGCCGCCTTCCATCTCTTGTGCATCCTCACTGGCCCCTAGCCTTTCTTTGGTCTTACAACAGGGTGGCACCCACATCTCACGGGTGCTCCCTTGCCAATGGTTCTCATGGCGGGTCTTGCTGACTCAGCCCTCTGGCCAAGCCACACACGCTGTCCCCCCTCCGGGGTATACAGTCTCTAGTTCTTTTCATGGTCCTGCTATGGGGCCGTAGCACTAAGGTTTCCTTCCTGGGGCATTGCCCTCATCAACAACCCAACAGGGGCCCATCTCGGTTCTCTCAGTTGGTCTGTCCTTTCGGCAGTCCTCCCTGGACTCAATCTGCAAATAGAGCAACAGGGCCCATCATGGTACCCTCACCTGGTCTGGCTAGATTCTGGGTTCAATCCCCTGAGCAAAGCGTGCCCACACTGATGTGTCCATGGTCCTGCCACTCTAAGAGCCAGTTAGGCACCCAGTCTTTGGTAGCCTTCCCTGGCCTCAGTTCTGTCTGCAGTGAGCTATCTTCAATGCTGCTGCTCTTCTAGCCAGCCAGGCATCGGGTCCTCCCCCTTTGAGTTCCAGGCAGCAACTGAAGGAAGGCTCTGCCTCTGCTGCTTGCTTTTATATGAGTATGGTCCTTCTGGCCCCTGATTGGCTGCTCTTCTGCAGCCATTCTGTGCTTCCTGGAGGACTTCTCATCTGCTCTATCCTGGGCAGAGTGAGGCAGGGCCTCCGTACCGAGTCCACCCCATCACAAATACCATGAATCTGCAACATCCTTAAGTTCTTCAGATACCATTCAATTAAAGTGGAACAACACCCAAACTGTGTGGCTGATGATAGTGAAGAACTTGCTGTTGTTCTGACTGGTGAAGAGAAGATCAAAGTTGACTCATTCTGTGCCACAGATAACTCCCTTCTCCTCCATCTCAACAGGAGAATTCAGGCATATTCAGAAATAAACAGCCATTTCTGGTTTTTAACAGGTGACCTTGACAATACTGCTGTTCAAGACTCTCAGAAGTTTAATTATTCAAGTGACCTCAGTGAAAAGATCTTTAAAGAACGGGTACAGAGGTGCTCACTTGTAAAGCAGCTTGCATCCCAGCTGTTATCATCATCTCTGCCTACGCCACTGCAAATATTGAAAATAATGACCATGCATAATTTGGAAACAGCCTTTACAAATGTCGTTACTGTCCTACGCATTAATCTTGCACTGCCAGTCTCACACTGCAGTGGTGAACGGTCTTTTTTCACATTTAAAAAGGACAAAAAGTGCTTTAGGTGCTACAATGGTTCAGGAAAGACTTAGTCTTACTCTGTTATCCATTGAATACAAGCTGGCAAACTCTGTAGTCTTCTCCTATAATCGTTCCCCCCAGGGGCCCACAATTATATTTGACACCGCGCCCAGAAAAGGATAATCTGGCTCTGCAGCCAAAGACCTTAATCTTGACAAAAGTTGCATAACTTCCATACCCCGCCCGTGTGAGAAAAAAAGGGCAGTTTGTGTGTGTTAGAGAGGAGTGAAAATGGAGACAGGCTCTAGAGACAGTAATGGAATTGATAAGACAGAGTCTGTCTGGGTAAAAGTCACATTGGGAAAAATCTACTAGAGTTTCCACTGGGATAGTGTGTGGGGTGTGCTACAGACCACCAGGATCTGATCTGGACATGGATAGAGACCTCTTTAAGGCTTTTAATGAAGTAAATTCTACTGGGAACTGTGTGATTATGGGAGACTTTAACTTCCCAGATATAGACTGGAGGACAAGTGCTAGTAGTAATAATAGGGCTCAGATTTTCCTGGGTGTGATAGTTAACAGATTCCTTCACCAAATAGTTACTGAACCAATATGAGGGGATGCCATTTTAGATTTGGGTATTGGTGAGTACTGAGGACCTCGTAGAAGAATTGGTTGTAGGGGACAACTTTGATTAGAGTGACCATGAGCGAATTCAGTTCAAAGTAAATGGAAGGATAAACACAAATAGACTATGCTGGATGAGTAAGCATCTCAGACAGGTGATTAAGAGAAAGCAGAAAGCCTACGGCAGTGGAAGATGGGGGGGATCAGCCAGGAAAGCGACCTCTTGGGGGTCAGAACATGTAGAGATAAAGTGAGAAAGGCCAAAATCCAAGTAGAGTTGGACCTTGTAAAGGGAATTAAAACCAATAGTAAAAGGTTCTATAGCCATATAAATAGAAAGAAAACAAAGAAAGAAGAAGTAGGACCGCTAAGCACTGATGATGGGGTGGATGTTAAGGATAATCTAGGCATGGCGAAATATCTACACAAATGGTTTGCCTCCATTTTTAATGAGGCTAATGATGAGTTGGGATAGTGGTAGGGTGGCTAATGCGAATGAGGATACGGAGGTAGACATTACCACATCCAAGGTAGAAGCCAGAATTAAACAGCTTAATGGGACTAAAGCAGGGGGGCTGGATAATCTCAATCTAAGAATATTAAAGGAACTAGCACATGAAATTGCAAGCCCATTAGGAAGAATTTTTAATGAATCTGTAAACTCAGGGGTTGTACTGTATGACTGGAGAATTGTGAACATAGTTCCTATTTTTAAGAAAGGGAAAAAATGTGATACGGGTAACTACAGGCCTGTTAGTTTGACCTCAGTAGTATGCAAGGTCTTAGAAAAATGTTTGAAAAAGAAAGTAGTTAAGGACATTGAGGTTAACGGTAATAGGGAAAAAACAAACAAGATGGGTTAACTAAAGGTAGCTCATGCCAGACAAACCTGATCTCGTTTTTGAGAAAATAACAGATTTTTTAGACAAAGGGAATGCAGTGAATCTAATTTATCTAGATTTTAGTCAGGCATTTGATACGGTTCCACATGGGGAATTATTAGTGAAATTGGAAAAGATGATGGGGATTAATATGAAAATTGAAAGGTGGATAAGGAACTGGTTAAAGGGGAGACTACAAGGGGTCATACTGAAAGGTGAACTGTCAGGCTGGAGGGAGGTTACTAGTGGAGTTCCTCAGGGATCGGACTTGGGACCAATCTTATTTAACTTTTTTATTATTGACCTTGGCACAAAAAGTGGGAATGAACCAATAAGGTTTGGGGATGACACAAAGTTGGGAGGTATTGCCAATACAGAGAAGAATTGGTATAGGGCCTTAGGTCTTCCTGGGGCAGCACAGAGAGGAGCATCTGCAGGAACAGCTGTGGCATTCCCACGGAAACAGACCTACCCAAAGCAATGCAAAACCTGGGATCCACCAGGATGAGGGGCAAAGGGAAAGGAAATGAGGCAGTTCTACCAACGTGTTAAGGAGAAGCACAACATTCTGTCTTGAGTAGCTTGTCCCAGGGGTGCCCACGGCCCAAACATAATTTTTTAAGGCCCAGTACAAATTTGTAACACGGGCCCCCTCCCACACACATACCACAATCCCTTACTGCATACATACAATCTTATGAGCCATGAAAAAATTTTCTTCACAGTAATGGGGGTCGCAGCCAGGACCTCCGGGTCCCAGTAAAATGTACCCTTTCCCTGCCCATGTGGGGGGGCTGGGCAGTCCGGGGATGCTTCGGAGGCTCCGGTCGGTGGGGTGGTTGCTCCACACAGCTGCAGGCCCTGGGTCATAAATAGACCGCAGCCTTTGGGAAGACACGTCTGCCTCCGGCAGCAACGTCCCCGACTGAGCTGCTGGGCTGGGCTTTTATACTTCTCTTCAATGCTCTGGCTCTGCCCCCCTGCTCCAGGGTGGTTTGGCCTGCAGGGCCTTTTTCTGCCCAGTCGGGGCATCAGGACCCTTCCTCGGGCCCAGGCTCCGAGGAAGGCCCCAGCGCCTTGCTACAGTCCCTATATGGGTGCCCCACAATTAAAGGTTTTTTATCCTCACAACCCCCTGAGGCAGGGAAGTGCTCTCCTTATTTTACAGAGGGAAAACTGAGGCCCAGAGTAGATTATGAGGTGACACGTCCAGGGACACACAGGATCTCTGTGGCCAAGCTACGAATTAACCAGGTCTCCTGAATTCCAGACCAGCGCATGATCCAATAGACCCTGGGGGGAGACTATCAAAGGTACAAGGGCAGTGGGTAGCAGAGTCCCATTGAATGTGGTTGGAAAATGGGCACCTCACTTACCTGTGAACATCTCCCTGCACCCTCCCCACCCCAATGACAGCCCGTGCTGATCACTGAAGGGGGCTCAGGAAGCTGTGCTTTCCCATGGCAGGATATTGCACCCTGAGGGGTTTATGACTAAGCTGGGGCAATCTGTACTGCCCTCTCTCAGAGAGACTATCAGATGGGAGGGGCTGTTACTCTGTGTGGAAATCCTACATTTGAAACAAGGATGCACAAGAGCCTGTCCACGTGCACGTTGCGGTCTGCGGGATTCAGCACAGGGCTCATCGGCTGGGAGTAGCAGCAGATGCTCAGATTATATGACAAGGAGCAGCAGCACAGAAATGCTGATAGATAAATGAGCACGTCTAACCCTTGGCTCTTCTTTTCTCTCTGGGGTTTTAGCAGTGCAGGACAACTCTAGCAAGTCTGCCAGACTCAGTTTGCTGTGACAATCTGAGCCTCTGTTATCGGTGAATTGTTTCTTCACTCTCAGGGGAGGCTTTTAGACTGAAATTCTCCAGGGTCTATTTTCTGCTCTTCCCACTGTTTACGGAGTGCCGGGAGTTGTCCTGGAGTCCAGGCCAACCTGAGCGTCCACAGAAACTGTACGGGGGAATTATAAAGGTCCCTGTCCAGCACTGCAAGTGTCAGACGTGAGATTCGTACACGGATTCTCAGGTTGCAGTAACAAGATTTCCTCTCTCTGCTGTGAGGGATTCCGGTGAGTTGCCTGTTTCTGCAATAATGTTGGTACTAAGGGCTCAGGAAGGATTCAAGTCTAGAACAATCTGGGTAGGAATTCTCCATCATGGAGACTTGAACTGTTTAGTATTGTCAGAAACATGATCGGATTTAAAACTGGAACTAAAGATTTATTGTAAATAGTTTAGACAAATATTATCTTTAAGATAATTTCCTTGTCTCTTATTGTATCCTTCCGTCTCAGTATCTTCCCCTTTATGGATTCTCTGGTTTTTTAATTCAGCGACTTTACTGCCATGTTAAGATGTGTGGCCACAGCCTCTGCAGTGGGTTTCTGTGATACAAAAGATTTCACAACACGAATGGGTCACACAGGGTTTCACACACTGGCCAGATTCTGCTCTCCCCTTCTGCCTTCAGTGGCTCACTCCTGATTAAGACTGGCATCACTGAGAGCAAATCAGGGCCCCTGTGTTTTCAAATCCCCATCTTTCATTCTTGGTCTCAGGAAGCCACATAAACTGGGGGTCTTCCTTCAGACTCTTACAGCACCTTAACAGAATAGCTCTCGTTGCTGCCTAAAGCAAGGATCTTCACAGCAGGGAGCCTAAAGTTCCACACTAAGGATGAAATCTTGGTCCCATTCAGATCAATGGCAAAACTCCCGTCAGGGCCAAGATTTCAACGCAAACCCACATTTAGGGACTAAAACAAAAGGCCTGATTTTCACCAACCGTGAGCCTCCAGTGACTTCAACTGGAGTCGTCCTGTGGCCTCTAAGGATGGGTGAGCTCATCTGGACCAGAGAAAAAATGACAGAAGAGTTGCTGAAATCTTGAACTCACATCTTAGAGGTTCAAAACAATTAAAGTGACAATTTATTTGAGGGGAAGGGGGCTGCTCTGTCTGCTCCCCTGCATCTCTGGTTATACAGAGGATAAGAAGATCCAAAATGCAGTAAAAATAAAAGCATGTTTCTGGCTTAGAAGAAACCAGGCTGTGTTGGAAATCTGGGGGAGATTCAGGAACACGCAGCATGTGTGGGGCGGCGAGAGCGAGGGGGACATGCAGTATCCAGGTCGCTGAGGTGCAGAGTCCTGAAACAAGATGAAATGGGGAATGGACATCCTGCCTAATTCACACACCATAGAGGTGTAACTAGACTTCCTGCAATCTCCGCGGCTAGAGGGGTGTCTGTAATGTAGACACACTGTAGTAGACTGTCTCTGGCACCTTCCTCCATCCAGACATCCCTCCTCCTGTGACCCATCCCACAACAGCCTCAGTGCAACTTCAGCAATTGCCAGCATGGAAAAGCAACATCAGGAAGTTGTGTCTGGGTTTCTAACTGGCAGGAATTCGCTAAAGCTTTGTGTCATTTTGAGGAAGAGTTACTCGCTCTGGCTCCTTTTAGTCTCCACGTCCTCTCTCCCCTCCCCTCGGGTCTGTCCCTCTCTCCTTCCCTGCATATGCTGAGCTGCTGCTGGGGTTCCCTTCATCCCCGGACAGGTTGTGCAGGCTGTTCCTCCTCCATCCCCCCTTTCTCCAGCGCAGCCAGACACAGAGTTTAACCCAGGCTGTGTAGATATTAGTACGAGCTGTTACTGTGTGGTGTGTCCGGCACCTGGCTTTGGTCCTGGGTGAGTGGGATCACTGTGTGGCAGCGCTGGGGATTGTGGGGGTTGGGAGAAGGTTGTACAAGGATGGGTGGGTGGCACTGGTGTTGTAGGGCAGAGAGTGGGGGGTACACAGACAGGTGGGCAGCACTGCTGAAATTCAATTTTTCTTTCTGATTGTTGGTCCCAGGCCAGTGCTGGGAGTTTCCTGGCCCCAAGTGTGTCTGGGCAGGTCTCTGGGCCTCTTTCCCTTTGCAAGCAATACACCTTTTCCTCCTGGGGCTAAATTCAGCACTGTAATGACACCCTAGGGGCTGCTGAAGAAAGTGTTGGGGGGATAACCTGACCTTCATAAGGGTGTCACATTAATGCCTAACAACCAAAGATCGGCTTGTGCCCTGAAAAGCGTGGGCATACAGGCTTTCCAAGATGTTTTTTTAGCTCTAGCTATTTTAACGGAACATTCTTACTATCCATGTAAATGTCCTAAACCTCTGATTCCTGCTTAGCTCCTGGCCTCAACTTCATCTTGTGGTAATGAGTTCCTTTGTCTAATTATGCACCCAGTGAAGAAAGCATTCTCTTCACTGGACCTATTGGATTATTGGGGGCCAGAGACTAAAATGTGGTAAAGGGTTCTGTGTATATTTTGTTTTAGCTTCTTGATAACCAATGTGGGGAATCAGAAGCACTGTTTGTGTCTGGTTGGGAAGTCTGACTTCAGTGTCACCCACCAGTGCTGGGAGAATCTGCTCTCCTTTTGCAGCCTACCCCGACCTTGTTATTTTCAGGTGGCTACAGTAGGCATGGACAGGTCACACTTGGCCTAAATCATTTGGTGCCATCTGCAAAGGTTGCCACCTCACTGCTCACCCCCCTTTCTAGATAGTTAGTAACAATGAAATATTTACCAGGCTATTTGTTATCCAGTGCGTGACCCTCCTCCTTCTGCTTCTCTCCCTTCACAGGCACCCTGAATATTACTGAGCTTGATCAGTGCTTCAACCATCTCATGGCAGCTTTCAACTTCACCCCCTCCGATCCATCAACATTCATCCTAAACGGCATCCCGGGGCTGGAAGTTGCCCACATCTGGATTTCCATCCCTTTCTCTACATTCTACATCATCTGCCTGTTGGGAAATTTCACGGTTCTGTTTGTTGTTGGCAAAGAGCAGACCCTGCACAAGCCCATGTTCCTGCTGCTCTGCATGCTGGCGCTCACAGACATCGGCATTACTACCTCTGTCGTGCCGAAGGCACTGTGTATATTTTGGTTCGGTTCCAAAGACATCACTGTGGATGGTTGACTCACCCAGATGTTCATCTTTAACACGGCTATGATTATGCAATCAGCCATCCTCGTGTCAATGGCCTTCGATCGCTACATTGCCATATGTGACCCTCTGAGATACGCCACCATCCTCACCAAAGCATGAATCGCTAAGCTAGGGCTAGTGGGTTTGATACGAGCTGTTCTCTTGGTTCTGCCACAGCCACTGCTACTGCGGAGGCTGCCATTCTGCACCAACCGCGTTATCCCCCCACACATACTGCGAGCACATCGCTGTGGTGAAGATGTCGTGTGGGGACACCACAGTCAACCGGATATGAAGCTTGGTAATAACATTAGCAGTTATAGGGTCAGACCTGACACTCATTGGCCTGTCCTATGGGCTGATCATCAGAGCTGTCCTCAGGATCTCCTCCAAGAAAGCCCACCAGAAAGCCCTCAACACCTGCACAGCCCACATCTGTGTGATGCTGATGTCTTATACTCCCAACCTCTTCTCTGCCCTGACACACAGGTTTGGTCAGAGCATCACTGCCGATGTTCACATCCTCTTGGCCAACCTCTATGTTGTCGTCCCCCCCATGCTCAACCCTATCATTTATGGCGTCAAAACTAAACAGCTTTGTGACAAAATGGTAAAATACACCTGCAGAATGTGATCACCTGGTGCCATTGACACTAAACCTGTGTGACAAGGGGAAAAGGATGTCTCCTCGTTAATCAAGGATGCTCTGTCCCAATGCGGCTGAGCTCAGCCTTGTGGGAGGTCAGAGTC
The DNA here is from genome assembly GCF_026122565.2 of Emydura macquarii macquarii. Classification (NCBI taxonomy): domain Eukaryota; kingdom Metazoa; phylum Chordata; order Testudines; family Chelidae; genus Emydura; species Emydura macquarii. Next base: position 40,453 of record NW_027131741.1, read on the forward strand.
TGAGAAGTTCCTCACACCTATTGTCTTATTACTCCATCACCAAGAGCTTCTCTCTCCGATCACCTAATGATTTCTCATATGCTCTCAGCCCTCTTTGCCATCAGTATGGTTGCTGATTCTTACCATTTCTCACTCTTCTCTATCTTTGACTCTTTTGCCCCTCTCTGCCATCACAGGGTCCTCATATCAGGCCCCAACAATGTCTTCCAGTCCTGAATCTCCCCAAATTGGTCTCTCTGAAGCATAACTAGCAGAGACTTGGAGTTTTCCCCTCTGGATATTCCCCCCTCCCCCCTCCCGAAGGCATGAAATCTGCCCTCAGTTATCAGTTCATTTTGGGACACACACTTCACACAGACTGGGGTCAAAATAAACAAAAAGTTTATCTAATAGAAAAATCACAGGTGCAAAGATGAAATAGTGAGGAAAAGCAAACATAGATGAGTCACACAGGCTTTCCAGTTCTATACTAGTCAAGTTCCGATTTCTAGTGCAAGTTACTTGTTGTCTCTGAAGAGTTTCCCATGTGCCCTCTGTCAACAAGGGTTTCCCAGACAGCACCCTGCTTAGCTGCAAAGTGGCATAGTCTGTGACATTTTGGGCAGCACCTAGACCACTAAAGGGGTCTGTCACCACCTGCCTTATAACCTTGGGCACCTTAACACTGGGCTGCTATGGATCATGACCCTGACACCAGTAACCAGCCCACAAGCATCATGGTCTCACCCTGGCTTCCAGCAGCCGAGTTACTCCTTGCAGGGTGATGCCAACAGCCTCTGCAAATCTGTCTCCCCAAGTTCTCATCCAAGGGAAGTTCAGAAGGGACGGGAAACATTTTGGAGTTTCCTCCATTTGCTCCCATTTTGCTGGAGGACACTATTTGAAGGACATTACTGCCCGGGAAGGAGTGGGACTTTAAAGAAATCTGGCTGCAGGGTCAGGTCCTGAATTCAGGAGAGCTGGGAAAATCCACATGGGTCGCTCTGGAGCAGCCAGGCTGTCGTCATTCGCCGTTTTTAGTTTGAAACATCTGCCAAACCCCCGGGGGGGCACAAGTACCAGGACTGAGGTTCTGATTTTGAATTTGATTGTCCGCTCAGAGCTTTGTGGCTAATGTGGAGCAACTGGGGCTTGTAGCGCAGCTTGGATTACATAAAACAACCTGCGTGTCTGATGAAAGATTTCCTTTGTTATTTGATGTAGAGACCAATGTGTTCATAACAAAAGCTTCGTTTCAATAACTAGCTTGGGCTACTTTGGGGCTAGTTTATAAGGGACTTTGAGCCATGGATGCAGTAGAAATCTGGCAACTGTGTGTAGGGCAGAGTTATTGAGAGAGCAGCTGCCTGAGTGGAGCTGGGGACAGAGCATCAGGAGCCAGAACCAGAGGGACCAGAGAAGCAGCCCAGAAGGCAGAGCTGGGATGGAGGCAGAGCAGCAGCGCTGAGCCAGAGCCAGGGAGATGGAGCAACTCTGACGGTGTGTGATGAAGAGCTGGGGAGAGCAAGGCCCAGCGCAGGGAGACGTCACCAGACAAGAAGGTCTTGTAGGCTGGCCTTGGGCTGGGGGAGGGAGACGTGACCCAAATGGGGGCCGATCCTGGGGAGAAGAAGCCACTGATGATACTGCACCTTTCTGACTCTAGGTGGCTTTCCATCGGTCCCTGTGTGAGCAGGGTTCTTGCTCAGTTTGACAAACAGATGCTACACTTTCAGAGAGCCAAAGACAAAGGAAGAAACTACAAGGCTGAACTTCTTTATCACACGTACAGTGACCCAGCTGGAGCCTGAGGGCCTGTGGCCTCTGCCAGAGAAGGCATCTTATTTGCAGCATTAGTGCAGCACAGACAGGACCCAGGAGGGAGGTCTGGTCATGTAAGGGACAGACTGTGAAGTTTTCTTACATCCCAGAGACAGTCGGTTGGGGGTCCCCGTTCCCACAGGGCTGGGCTCGTTTCCTTTAACCTTCCCATTTTTTTCCTTATTTTTCTTACAGCTGCTGTTTAACAAGTTGTATCAGGTTTGAACTTAATGTAGTGATCAGCGGGTCAGGGACCTGTCTGGTCAGGAGAGAGCCACCCTAGCCCCTGTCCTAAGTGACCACGCTGAGAGTGGGCGTCGAGGACTCAGATCCTTTCGCTGTTGGATTCCACAGGGGCAATGCAGAAGCTCACAACAGCGGGATCATCCCCCCACTTCCATTAGGGAACCGAGACAGACTGATGGGTTGGATTTTAGTGCCGTGTAACTTGTGAAACCATCACATCAATGATAAAAGCAGAAATGTGTCATTTTGGGGAACATATTACATAACAAATGAAAGCAAATGTTCTGTGTAAGGTGAAGGAGAGAAAGCAGCATGACAGCTAGACAGCTAGCTGGGTACAACCACACAGTGTCATGCCTCACTGCGGAGAGCCCCACTGATGTAAATGAGCAGCTCCTAGAAAGTGTTCGTCAGAGCCCATCTTATTCCATTCAGATGGATGAGTCCACAGATACATCAAATGCCGCACAGCTACTGGTGTGTATTCGCTTTGCTACAGCAATAGATTTAAAAGAGGAATCTCTCTTTTGCTCTCCACTTCCAACATGAGCAACTGGGGAAGAGCTTTTGAAACTATTAAATAATTTTGTTCGAGACACAGACCTTGACTGGGGACGTTGGTTTGGAATCTGCGGCGATGGAGCATGGTCTGTGTCAGGATGGCATAGCCGGCTTGTAACAAGGCTGCAGGAAGTGGCCCCTACAGCAACTTGGGATCACTGTATGATCCACAGACAGGCGCTGGCTGCTAATGTGATGCCAGAGGAGCTTGGCAATGTTCTTTCAGCTGCAGTAAAAAAGACAAACTTTACGAAGTCGCGCCTGGTTAATTCAAGGGTTTTTGCCATTTTATGTGAGGAGATGGGAGCAAACTTCACACAGTTGTCGTTACATGCAGAAGTTACTTGACTGTCCAGGAGCAAGGTGCTGACAAGACAATGTGAACTGCGTGAAGCTGTCCATATTTTTCTTGCCGATAATATGAATATGACACCAGATATGACAATAAGGATATCCAGTGAGTGTCACTGACACGCTTTACAAGTGGAGAGAGACTGAATTCACTAAATGTGTCACTTCAGGGATGAGATGTGAATGTTTTCATTGCTAACGATCATTAGCAACATGAACTGTGGTCTGCACGTGTGCAGCAGAGATCTGTTTGCATCTTTTCAACAGCGATGACGTTGTGTGACCACACAGTGATCTGTCAGTTGACACTCTCCAGGACGTAACTGATCAGCACTTAAGGAGTCTGCAGGGGCACTTTTGTGAATACTTTCCTGAAGTGGGCAAAGACAAATGCAATCAATGGACCAAGAACCCATTTACCTTTGAGCCGAACCACACAGAGACGCTGTCTTCAACTGAAGAGGAAAGCCTTATTGACCTGTAAAACGACAAGGCGCCACAGCACAACTTTTCACAAATGCCAGTTGCAGTGTTTTGATTATCAGTGGGATCTGAGTTTTCTGACTTAACACACTGGGCTATTAGAGCACTCCTTCCTTTTTCACTCTCTTACCTATGCCAGGCAGGCTTCTCAGCATTCACTGCAGTCAAAACCAAGTATCGCTCCCAGCTTTCTATTGAAGACAATTATGTCTCTTCCTTTCTACACTTCAACCCAATTCCATTACTTTGTACTGTGAGGAAACAAACACACCCCTCCCACTGATAAGATAGGACTGGTGAATATTATACTGAATGAATGTCTCATTGTCTGGGGTCATGTTTCCTAAAATGTTTGTGAAGTTTTATTTTAGCTGCTTCCATTTCTACTGGTTTTGAACTGAAAGTTAATACTTCTGAAACTCATATTGATCTATAAAGCCTTGCCTCCAGATGTGGTTTAGCTCAATTTACAGCCCCAGAAGGCAGCTCAGGTTGCAATAAGTCTCAAGGCACAAGCCCCACTCCCTGTGCCTGATGGTTAAGAGGAGAGGAGGGCAGGGTCAAGACACAAATGGATCATCCTGTGGTTTTTTTGGGCAACAGTTCATTGGTAGCTCTCATGAGAGTGCACCTGGCATACATGGGCCATGTTACTTAGCCAGAGGTTGCCCACACAATGGAATCACTTCACATTGGCAATGAACTTGCAGGATGTCTTCTTAGATAGTCTCCCTGACAGCCAATGCACCCAGTCTTGACAAAAATAGCACAACTTCCATACCCTGCTTCCATGAGTAAACAAAGGCAGTTTGTGCTTGTTAGAGCGGGAAGGAAAATGGAGACAGATTCTAGTGACCACATGGTCAGATCCTCCTTTATAAGTGTGCTCAAGTGCAGGATTTCCCCAGCCTCTCTAAACGGAGAGCCCACCCACCTAAGTTTCTAAGACCACGGTCTAGCAAAGGCACTTCTCCTTCTGGGGGACTTGAGAGAGTCTTTGAGAAGGGTTTGAAATTTTTCAGCCTCCTACAGTCCTGAGAACACAGATACAGAGAATATTAAACTGCTAGAAAGGAAAAGGGACCCTGCAGAGAATGTAGAAGAGAGAGAGAGATGAAGAGAGCCATGACAGAAGAATTAACATACGGATTAGGGCTCTCCTTTAAGATGGAGACAATGATGAACCCATTCCATATCTAAAGCGTGTCTTCTGTAGCTTTCTAGAGATGAGAGACGACTTACAAACAGTTATTGGTAGAGCTCAGAGCATTATATGCCCCCTCCCAATATTAACAGACGTGATACTGGCATTACACTACTTTGAGCAATGCAAGCAGATTTTGAGAAGAGCCCCAGCCCCCTAAAAATCTTTGTTGCCCTGCACTGGACTCACTCCATTTATCCACATCCTTTCCGTAGCGGGAGGCTCAAAAATGGACACAGTACTCCAGATGGGGCCTCACCAGTGCCGAATAGGGGGGAATAATCACTTCCCTCGATCTGCTGGCAATGCTCCTACTAATGCAGCCCAATATTCTGATAGTGTTATTGGCAATAAGGACACACTGCTGATTCATATCCAGCTTCTTGTCCACTGTAACCCAAAGGTCCTTTTCTGCAGAACTGCTGACTTGCCAGTCATTCCCCAGTCTGTAGCTCTGCATGGGATTCTTCCGTCCTTCATCTTTTCATCTTGGATTTTTCTATTAAATAGATTTTTGTTTAGTTTGTCTCCAGTCTGTTTACAATGTGTGTACCAAAATGAACTGATAATTGAGGGCAGATTTCATTACTTTGTTGGGGAGGAAGGAAAGGGGAAAACTCCATGTATCTGCTAGGTAAGAATTCAGAGAGACCGATTTCAGGAGACTCAGCACTGCCCATTTCCGTCAGCCTCTCCTTATACGTTTTGTGCTTCAGCCACCTCATCATTTTTGTTGCCTTCCGCTGGACTCTCTCCAATTTGTCCACATCCTTTATGATGACCAATTTGGGGAGACTCAGGACTGGAAGGGATGGTTGCGGCCTGGTGAATGGCAGAGTTAGGGACCTTGTGAAGGCAGAGAGGGGCAAAAGAATCAAAGATGGAGGAGAGTGAGAAATGGTGAGAATCAACAACCATCCTGATGGAAAAAAGGTCTGAGGGCATATGAGAAATCATCAACGCCGGTGGTCTGGAAGTCACAGAAAGGCCGAAAGACAGTGTATGAGGGCCTGGGGGATGACAGATTATTCTGAAAGAGATCAGGTGATGGTTGGAGAGATGGAACATAGCAATGGAGAGGGCAGTACTTGGTGATGGAGTGATAAAACATCAGTTGCGAGGAACTTCTGAAACTCTGTGAACTTCCTCAAGGTTCAGCTCAACCAAATAGGGATAGAGCATCCTTGATTAACGAGGAGACATCCTTTCCACCTCCTGTCACGCAGGTTTACAATCTATGGCCTCAGGCGATCACATTCTGCAGGTGTATTTTCCCACTTTGTTATGAAGCTCTTTAGTTTTGACACCATAAACGATAGGATTGAGCATGGGTGGGACGAGGAGATAGAGGTTGGCTAAGAGGATGTGAACGTGGGCTGCGATGCCCTGACTGAACCTGTGTGTCAGGGCAGAGAAGAGGTAGGGAGTATAAGACATCAGCATCACACAGATGTGGGCTGTGCAGATGTTGAGGGCTTTCCGATGGGCTTTCTTGGAGTTGATCCTGAGGACGGCCCTGATGATCAGCCCGTAGGACAGACCAATGAGTGTCAGATCTATCCTGATGGTCACTAATATTATCACCAGTCCGTATGTCTGATTGACTCTTGTGTCCCCACACGAGATATTCACCACAGCGATGTACTTGCAGTATGTGTGTGGGATAATGCGGTTGTCACAGAATGGTAGCCTCCACAGTAGCAGGGGCTCTGGCAGAATCAAGAGAACAGCTCGTATCAAACCCACTAGCCCTAGATTAATGATTCGTGCATTGGTGAGGATGAATGCGTATGTCAAAGGGTCACATATGGCGACATAGCGATTGAAGGCCATTGTCACGAGGACAGCTGACTGCGTAGCAGCAACTGTGTGAAGAAAGAACATCTGGGTGAGGCAGCCATGCAAGGTGATGTCTTTGAAACCAAACCAAAATATGCACAGTGCCTTCGGCACGACGCAGGTAGACACGCCGATGTCTGTGAGTGCCAGCATGCAGAGCAGCAGGAACATGGGCTTGAGCAGGGTCTGCTCTTTGCTGACAACAAACAGAACCATGAAATTTCCCAACAGGCTGATGATGTAGAACGTAGAGAAAGGAATGGAAATCCAGATGTGGGCAGCTTCCAGCCCCGGGATGCTGTTTAGGATGAACATTGGTGGGCCGGAGGAGGTAAGGTTGAAAACCTCCATGAGATGGTCGAGTCGCCGATCGGGCTCAGAAATACTCAGATGTATGTGAAGGGAAGCCCAGCGAGGGGATTACACATGTTATAACAAATAACACTTTAAATATTTTATAGTTCCAACAATCTAGAAAGGGGGGTGAGCAGTGAGGTGACTACTTTATTCCCCTTTAGACGGCACTGGTGAGGCAACATTTGGAGTATTGTGTCCAGTTTTGAGTCCCCCACTATAGGAAGGATGTGGAGAAATTGGAGAGAGTCCAGTGGAGGACAACAAAATTATTAGGGTGCTGGGGCACAAGACTTATGAGGAGCAGCTGAGGGAACTTAGCTTGTTTAGTCTGAAGAAGAGAAGAATGAGGGGGGATTTGATAGCAGCGTTCAACCACCTGAAGCATGGTTCCACGGATGATGGAGCTGGGTTGTTCTCAATGATAGCAGATGATAGAATTAGGAGCAATGGTCTCAAGTTCCACTGGGGGGAGGTCTTGGTTGGATATGAGGAAAATCTTTTTCACTAGAAGGGTGGTGAAGCACAGGAATGGGTTACCTCAGGAGGTGATGGAATCTCCAGCCCTTGAGGTTTTCTTGGCCTGGCATGAAAGAGCCCTGGCTGGAAGGATTTAGTTGGGGTTGTTCTTGTTTTGAGTACGGGGTTGGATTAGATGACCTCCTGAGGTGCCTTCCAAATCTAATATTCTACAATTTCCACATGGCAGCAAATTAGTTAGCCCATAGTCCAGTCCAGAGATGTTCTCAGAGGGAGCTCAGCAAGCTTGGTAAATGAGGAGCATGATGGGAGATGACATTCTATGTCAATAAGTGAAACATATACGCCTATTGGAGAGAATAGCGTGAACTCCTCAAACAGCTTACAAGGTTGCAATTTAACTCTGTGAACTCAGGGCAGGGACCTGGTGTAATGGTTTACAGCTCTGTGAAAACCTGCTCAAAGTGCAAGTATTGACAAAAATTATGCAAAACTTTTGGACACAGGAGGAGTGGGATGGGGAATAATACCGAAAATTCAGTGGCATGTGATCAATCTGTCAATGCTTCACCCTCCTCTGGATTTCTCTGAGCAGTATTGAGCACTCTTCTCAAACAGGATTTTGCAGAACTAGAGGGGTTCATGGAAGGGCAATGAGAAAGATCAAGGGCCTGGGGAAACACACACAGGGAAAGAGTTTAAAACATTGGGATTGTTACCTTAGAAAGCAGAGAAATAAGAGGGGATTTGAGAAGAGTCTAATAAATACTGACTGGTAGATAGTACATAAAGAATGTGTTCTCCCTGTCTCATAACACAAGGTCAAGAGAATATTCTATTATATTGAAACATGGCAAAGCCAAAACTGATTATAAAAAGAATGCATAATTAGACAGAGGAACTCATTGCCACAAGATGAAGCTGAGGCCAGGAGCTAGGCAAGAATCAGAAAGATTTTTTGGAGATTTCCATGCATAGTAAGAATGTTCGATTACAAAAGAAACAGCTAAATAAATATCTTGGAAAGCCAGTTTCTAGTTGGTAGGCGTTAATGTGACATCCTCATGACAGTCAGGTTATCCCCACAAAACCTTCTTTGGCAGCCCGTGGGGCTGTGGCTGTCAGAGAGAGGATATTTTACTAGATGAAGCATAGATATGATCTACAATGCAATTCCTCTGTTGGAAATGAGCCAAGTTTTCCCCATGGAAACAGACATTTTCATGACATGCTGGGACTTTGTGCTCTGTTACTTCCCTTGTTTCTTTTGATGAGATACTTTCTTGAAGGCACCCAGCTTTCTCTGAGACATAACAAGCACAGTGGTTTCGTTATTCTGCCTTGTTAACTGACAGGGGTAAGCAGAGACACCTGTCAGCAACCCAGCTGCTTACCCATCTCAAGCTTGAATACCGATAATGTTTGGAGATGTCAAAAAATTGGGGGATCGTAAATAATGAATTTATGAATCAGGACAAGTCGCTGATTCACAGCGATCTGGATTTGTTGGCAAACCGGGTCAAAGCAAACAACAGCTATTCTAATATAGCTTTGTAGACATATACGTCTTAGAACAAAGAAGGTAGGTGATGCTTACACAATGGGTGACTCTATCCTAGGAAGCAGTGACTCTGAACAAGATTTGGGAGGTCTGAAGGGATAATTAGCTAAACTTGAGATCAAAATTTGATCCTGTGGCTAAAAGAGCTAATGTGATCCTGGCATGATAAACAGGGGAAACTCAAGTAGAGGGAGAGAAGTTATTTTACCTCTTTTTTTGGCACTGGATGTTGATACACTGAAGAGGATTCAGAGAAGACCCACAAGAATGTTTAAAGATTAGAAATCCTATCTTACTGTGACGGACTCAAAGAGCTCAATCTATTTAGTGTAAAAGAAATGGTTAAGGGGTGGCTTGATAACAGTCTACAAGTACACACCTAGGGAACAAATATTGAATAATGGGCTTTTCAGGATAACAGAAAGGTCTAACACCATCCAATGCCTGGAAGTTGAAGTTAGACAAATTCTGAGTATAAATAAGGTGTACACTTTTTAAACAGAGAGAGTAATTAACTATTGGAGCAATTTACCAAGGGTCATGACAGATTCTCTATCACTGAGAATTTCTAAACCAAGTTTGAATGTTTCTGTATAAACACTGTTCTAGGAATTCCTTGGGGCAGGTCTCTGGCCTGTGCTATACAGGAGATCAGACTAGATGATCACAGTGGTCCCTTCTGGCCTGGGGCTCTGTGAACACGTCCCTGCAGCACATACAGGAGTCAGTTGGAGGCATTTTGCCTGCAAACTGGTGTCTGAACCTAACTGAAGGGACTTTTTTTAACTCATGACAGTGCTGAATTTATCTCCACAGGGAAAAAGTCTAATGTGACTTTGAAGCTTTAAAAACGACACTCTAGGTGTGTTCTTCACAGGTGTGAGGCTTCCCATGAGACATGGTATGGATGAAAGTTTCAGACGACAAAAATGCTCACATGACACTATAAATTCTCCACCCTGAGGAATTCATGTACAACTGTCCCATTAATGGTGAGCAGAGCTGGCTAACAAATGATCCCAAAGAGTGCCGGATTTAGCATCTATGTCCCAGTGGCTCACTGTGTTAGCCAGAGGCCAGGGTGTCACCTGCACCTGGCAGCTGTATTTACCTAACACTGACATAACCCAGAATTGCCAGCTGTCATGATATACTGTGCACACTTCTCAGCTTGCTCATTGTTGCTGTGCAGCGGGCCCCGAAGCCCCACATGGTGTGTGTGGGAGCAACAAGAGCAGCAGCACAGCGCAGGTGCCTTGGTATCTGCTACTCGGGGTATGACATTCCTCACTGGAGAAAAATCATCACTTTTGTCCCCCTAGCAAAGAGAGCAGGTGGGATGGGGGCACCTTTCCCCTGCAGAGGAACAGTTGTGGGGAGCTTGGGGCGGCTCAGAGGCTGTGGGAGCCACGGGTGACTGGGAAGCCTGGAGAAGACGCTGGTGCCCAGGGTAGCGTTGGATTCAGAGCAGCCTGGGATGGGGAAGGAGATTGTAGACAGGCTGTCAGATCCGATGGGAGACAGAAGCAGCTGAGGAACAAAGATCAATGGTTCTTTCCACTGGGGAAACTGTGGAAACTCAAACTGAAGTTGCGTAATTAACATTCAACAACCATTAAAAAAAATGGGAAAAAAATGAGTAAAGGCTGTGACACCCAGGCTGCAATCATCTGGCCCAGGGGAAAGAGGCCCTGAGACCTCCCACACACTCGGGGCCAGGAATACTGCCAGTGCTGAACTGGGACCAACAATGAGAGAGAAAAATTGAATTTCAGCAGTGCTGCCTGCTTGTCCGTGTAAAACCCTCTCCGCACCCCCACAACCTCCAGCCCTGCCACACAGTGATCCCACTCACCCAGGACAAACACCAGGTGCCGGACACACCACACAGTGACAGCTCGTACAAATATCTACACAGCCTGGGTTAAACTCTGTGTCTGGCTGCACCAGGGAAAGGGGGGATGGAGGAGGAGCAGCCTGCACAGCCTTTCTGGGGGTGAAGGGAACCCCAGCATCAATTCAGCGCCTGCAGGGAAGGAGATAGGGACAGACCCGAGGAGACGAGATAGAGGACGTGGAGACAAAAAAGTAACTCTTCCTGAAAATGGCAAAAAGCTTTAGCGAATTCTCACAAGTTGGAAACCCAGACACAACTTCCTGATGCTGAAGTTGCCACGAAGCTGTTGTGGGATTGGTCACAGGAGGAGTGATGGCCTGGATGGAGGAAGGTGTTAGAGACAATCTACTACAGTGTGTCCACATTACAGACACCCCTCTGGCCCCGAAGATTGCAGGAGACCTAGTTACACCTCTTTGGTGTGTGAATTAGGCAGGATGTCCATTCCCTATTTCGCCCTGTTTAAGGATTCCGTGCCACTGCTATCTAGATACTGCACGTCCCAACTTGCACACACACATTGTGCGTATTTAGATCTACCCCAGCCAGATTTCCAACACTGCCTGACTTCCTCGAAGTCAAAAAGATGCTTTTATTTTTAGTGCATTTTGTTGTTCCTCGTCCTGTATAGAACAGGAGTTGCAAGAGAACAGAGATAGGAGCCCCCTCCCACGTCCACCCCAGACATTGTCATCCTAATTATTTTGAACCTCTAAACTGTGAGTTTAAGATTTCAGCTACAATCCTGTCAGTTTTTCCCTGCTCCAGATGATCTAACCAATCCTCAGAGGCCTCAGGACGATTCCAGTTGAAGTCACAGGAGGTTCATGGCCGGTGAAAATCAGGCTTTTTATTTATGTCCCTATATGTGGATTTAGAATGAGATTCTGGCCCTGACGGGAGTTTTGCCATTGATCTCAAAGGGACCAAGATTTAAACCTTAGTGTGGAACTTTAGGGTCCCTGCTGTGAAGATCCTGGCTCAGCTTCTGCAACAGATTGTTCTTGACTTGAACCCTTCCCGAAACCTTAGCGCTAACTTTATTGAAAAAACAGGGAACTCACCGAAATCCCACTCAGTAGAGAGAAGAAATCTCCTTTTTGCGACCTAAGAATCCATGTATGAATCTCACATCTGACACTCGCAGTGCTGGACAGGGATCTTTATGATTCCCCGTACAGTCCCTGTGGACTCTCAGGTTGACCAGGACTCAGCGACAATTCCCTGCACTCCGTGAACAGTGGGAAGTGCGGAAAATAGATCCTGGAGAATTTCAACCTAAAGAGCCTCCCCTGAGAGTGAAGAAATGATCCATCGATAACAGATGCTCAGATTATCAGAGCACTGAGTCTTGCAGACTTGCTAGAGAGGTTCTGCACTGCTAAAACCTCAGAGAGAAAAGAAGAGCCAAGGGTTAGATGTGCTCATTTATCTATCAGCATTTCTGTGCTGCTGCTCGTCATAGAATCTGAGCGTCTGCTGCTACTCCCAGGATCTTGCGCATCCTTGTTTCAAATGTAGGATTTCCACACACAATAACAGTCCCTCCCATCCGATAGCCTCTCTGATAGGGGGCAGAACAGATTGTCCCAGTTTAAGCAGAAACCCCTAAGGATGTAATATCCTGCCATGGGGAAGTGCAGCTTCCTGAGCCCCCTTCAGGGATCAGCACGTGCCCTGAAGCCTGTGGACTGATGGCCTTTGTTTCTTTATCCCAGCTAGAGTAGCTGCACAGACTATCATTGGGGTAGACATGAGAAAATAGGAATTTTCCGTCCTGGATCAGCGCATTCACCCATTTCAGCTGGTATCCTGCCTCTCAAAGTGCCCAGCGATGAATACTCCAGAGGAGGACCTCAAGCCACTGTCATGTACCAAATTGTATAATATTACCCCATGGAGAGGAAGCAAGATTCCTTCCTGATCACAGCTGGCAGTCAGTTTATGTCCTGCAGCATGAAGATAGTTCACCCTTCTAATCTGATTCTACCTAAATTAACTATGGGTGTGCATATTCATAGAACTGTCTCATCCCTTTCTGGAATTACCACAAAAGAAGCTCACAGCCCCCCTACACAGATATTTGGGTCAGGATGTGCAGAAGACGTTGAAACCCCATATTCACTGCCTTTACTTTTCCCACTTTATCCATATGCTTATTATTTACACTGGCAGCAGAAGCACTTCCAGAAGCCAGCACAGCGACTATGCCCCAAAATCATAGACTCATAGAATATTAGGGTTGGAAACGAACGCAGGAGGTCATCTAGTCCAACCCCTTACTCAAAGCAGGACTAACCCCAAATAAATCATCCCAGCCAGGGCTTTGTCAAGTGTTGCCTTCAAAACCGCTAGGGATGGAGATTCCACCATTTCCCTAAGTAACCCACTCCAGTGCTTCACCACCCTCCTAGTGAAAACGTTTTTCCTAATATCCAACATAGACCTCCCACACTGCAACTTGAGACCATTGCTCCTAGTTTTGTCATCTACAATCACTGAAAACAGTTTAGTTCCATCCTCCCTAGAACCTCCTTTCAGATAGTTAAAGGCTGCTATCAAATCCCCCTTCACTCTTCTCTGCAGACTCAACAAGCCTAGTTCTCTCAGCATCTCCTCATAAGTCATGTGCTCCAGCCCCCTAATCACATTTGTTCCCCTCCGCTGGACTCTCTCCAATTTGTCCACATCCTTCCTGTAGTGGGGGGTGCCAAACTGGACACAATACTCCAAATGTGGCCTCACCAGTGCCGAATAGAGGGGAATAATCACTTCTCTTGATCTGCTGGCAATGCTCCTACTAATGCAGCCCAATATGCCGTTAGCTTTCTTGGCAATAAGGGCACACTGCTGACTCATATCCAGCTTTTTCTCCACTGTAAACCCCAGGTCCTTTTCTGAATAAATTCTGCATAGCCCGTCAGTCCCCAGTGTGTAGCAGTGCATGGGATTCTTCCGTCCTAAGTGCAGGACTCTGCACTTGTCCTTGTTGAACTCAAAAGATTTCTTTTGGCCCAATCCTCCAATTTGTCTAGGTCACTCTGTATCCTATCCCTACCTTCCAGGATATCTACCACTCCCCCCAGCTTAGTGTCATCTGCAAACTTGCTGAGGGTGCAATCCATCCCATCCTCCAGATCATTATTGAAGAAGTTTTAGGTAGCTCAGTGGTTTGCGCACATACTTTGCATGTATGAGGGTCTGGGTTCAATCCCCAGCACCTCTAGTTTGACCTACCCTGAGCAGGGGATTGGACTCAATGATCTCTTGAGGTCCCTTCCAACTCTAATATTCTATGTTGAACAAAAGTGTTCACTTCTTAGGTCTCTTTATCCAACTCAAAGGTGTTTGCTACAAATCAAATTCAGCAAAATAAATCAAACGGGAGAGGGACATTTAAGTTTAGGCTGGCACTCACCCCACTCACTGCGTCTCTCTTTCAGGGTGTTCAATGCTGTAGTTGCACAGCGATGACAGACCGCTCTTTCTGATGTGCCATGTCTGCGCCGACTCTCCTGTAAACATCCATGCTGCTGGTCGGGCATGCCAGGAATAGCAGTTTTACTCAGGGGTTGCACAGCCCCTACCACACGACCCTCTTATAGACAAACAACAAACAGAGCCAGCGTTGCTTTCCCTTCCAGCACGGGATCCACAGCTACTCCTCACAGTCCCGTCCTCATCTCCTGCTCTAGATGGCAGAGAATTTACACAGGAGAGTAACCCCAGCAATACAGTGAATGTGGAAAAGCTTCAGTTTGAATCACACCTTTAATGGCCGTCAGAGACTGCACATGTGGCAGAGTCCAGCAAATTCTCTCTTTTTGGGGCATTCATTGTTTTGCTCTGCCCTGGTAGATGGAACTGTTGATCAAGAGCTACTTCTGGCAGAGACTGACAAGGGTGACAATAGTTCTGAGCTGGGATATTGTTGCTGGCACCTCTGTTTGGAAGTAGAATGGCTTTTCCATAAATTCCACAATTATTTCTCTATGACGATACTGAAGTTGCATTTAGAATAGCAGCGATACTTCTTCATATCCTCACTTAAGTCACAATTATGGCCCGTCCCCACTTTGCTCTCTTTTAGTTATTAACACAGGCATGTTGTATCTTTCCCTTCCTGCTTAAGCTTTAATTCCAATCTGTAATGACCTTTCTATGGGCTTCAGAGTTCTTTTAAAGTTGTACTAAGCTCTCTGAAAATTAAACGGCCTATGCTCTGATTTGACCGTTTACCCCTCCCTCCTCCTATAGCATTTGGAGGTGTACATTTTAAGAGACACACTCTTTGATATTTTTTCCATGGTGGTGGAGATAGCTGAAAATGTATTATCTATCTGCTCTTTTGGACTCATCCTTGGTATGGTTGTCTTAGCGATTCTCTTTCTTGGCTTTTCTCCTCTATGTTTAATTTCTTGCTGCTCTGTGTAAAGCAGGAAGGATTTTTTCTCCAAGAATCAGGCATCACAGATGGGACTGAAGAGGTTTATTCACGATACCGGGAAGTCTGATAAATCAGCTTCGGCTTCATAGTGTTACAAAGATCACTTATATATGTTTTTTTCTCACTTAAACAATTCGTTTACATTTCTTTTATCTATTTACTTACAAATACAGACCTTGTTCTTTTCAGAAAGAACAGGGGTGATAAAGACAGATACAGAACAGGATTTCTGACTATCCTTGGGGGGGGATGGGTGGAATCTTTACAGATAAGAGGGTATACCACAAGGGGGGTAGGGGTGGGAGTGTACGGAATGTGCTGTTCTCATGGAAAGGCAGAATCACTAAGTGGGTATCTGGTCTTCGAGTTATCAGGCATTTACACTAGCCATTGTCCTTGAGGTTTTGTTATGCATGCCTGTTAATTATTGTTGGTTTCGGTTGGGCTGAAAACTACTTCAGATCTAACATCTGTATTTTGGCTCATGGCCTCCATGTGACTCCCTCTGGGGTTCAAGGCGACCCTGCCCTAGATTTAGTATCATGAGGGTTTTAACCCCTTCACTCTTCTCACATATGCCGTATTGCAGGCCTCGATGAATGAATACAAGCCTAACCAGGAAACCACTTCTATCTCTTATCCAAGGTCCCCTAAGGTAGGCTGTGACTTCATCCAGCACCTTTCTCTTTGAAGTTGTAGCTGCTAAACCTTGAAAGTTCTGCACTTTGTGCCTTTCTAAACTCACTGCCATGTTCTTTGGCTCTTCTCAAAATCTGCCTACTTTGCTCAAAATACCGTAATGCTAGTATCACGTCTCTTTGTATGGGGTGGGGGAATATAATGCTCTTAGCTCTACCAACAGGTGTTTCTGAGGCATCTCACATCTTTAGGAAGGTAGAGAAGGCATGCTTTCAAAATGGAATGGGTTCACCTCTCTCTCCACCTAAAAGGAGAGCTCTAAGCCTCATGTTAATTCTTCTTTCCTGGCTCTCTCTCTCTCTCATCTACCTTCTCTGGAAGGTCATTTTTTCTTTCAAGCAGTTTAATTTCACTCTGTAATAATGTTCCAAATTCCATGCATTGCCTCATACCTTTTTCTCTGAGCTATAGGAGGCAGAACAACTTGAAACCCTTCGCAACTGAGAGAACCGAGATGGGCCCCTGTTGGGTTATCGATGAAGGCAGTGCCTCCAAGAAGGAAGCTTTAGTGCTACAGCCCCATAGCAGGACCATGAAAAGAATGAGAGTCTGTGTACCCCGGAAGAGGGACAGCGTGTGTGGCTCGGCCAGAAGGTCGAGTCACCAATGACCCACCAAGAGAACCATTGGCCTGTAAGAGGTGGGTGCCATCCATTTTAAGACCAAAGAAAGGCTAGGGGCCAGTAGGGATACAGACGAGATGTAGGGGACAAGACAGGCTTCATCCCTTGGAGCACAAGTTGAGCACACAAAAAGTGGCAGCTCTGTGTGTTGGATGAGTGCCATGGTATCTAGGCAGCCCATCGGGGGTAGTCCATGAGGTCTCAGATTCTGGTGAGGTCCATCAAGACCAACTCCCACCAAGCCTTGGTTATTCCAATCACGTCATAGTTCCTTGTCTGTGCCAGGACTTCCAATTCCTTCACTTGTTTCCCAGGCCTCTTGTGTTCAGGTATAGGCACCTAAGATAACTAGCCGAGTGCCCTAATTTCTCAGTATGAATCAGAAACTAAAATGCCACAGTTTCTAAGAGAGCCCTGCGTGGGACTAGCACTCCAGCACTCCATATTGCTGGGGAGTCCCACTATCGCCCCATGGTGGCGGGGTATCCGGGTCTCTCCTTTATCCCCTCCACCCAGGTGTGCACATCCCTTCTGCATGAGTCCCAGTGGCCCGGGGATGGCAGTTGGAGCTCTTAAAAATAGAAATCCACACAGCTTGCACCTCCCTTTACACTCTCCCACCCCTCTGGTAGTTTGGCAACTGCTGCTTTAAACAGATCTGAATGAAAGCAACTGCCCAGGAGAAGCAGAAGAAATGTCAGTTTGAATGATTGGCCAGTTTTTCAGCTCCTTCATACAGCTCCTCGTCACTTGCAGTGCAGCGTTCAGCGTATTTGGCTGAACGATGGTGAGTAGATCAGCAGCTCCCTGTAAGTAATGAAAGTGATTGCAAAGCTGTGCATTTATTCTGTCAAGACTCCTTTAAAACATGTTCATGTAGGAAAAATCTTTCTAAGTTGGCAAGTCTTTCACCTTGTGATGGCCCTCGCTCGGTGTCTGTTGGCAGTGGAGTGCTGCCTAGTAGCCAGGGCTTAGGCTGTGACGTGCAGGGGTGCTGATGGCAAAGAACCCCAGATCCTCTCCCTGCTATTGTGGGAAACTTTCCTGGCTGAGACACTACCCCTGGTGGAGTTGGCTAGAAAAAGGATCTGAGTCCTCGCTCCCACTCCTTTTCCCCAGAGGCCCACCTGCTCTTGAGGGCACCCCTGCCACTCTCCTGTGTGGCGGGGTCCCAGTAACACCAACAAGGCTTGGCCAAGATCCCTGGGGGGCTCAATCCACAACCATGTCATGGTACTTTGGACAGGGGTAGGGTGGCTCTCTCCTCACCGGACACATCCCTGACCGCTGATCACTACATTAAGTTCAGACCTCATACAACTTGTTAAACAGCAGCTCTAAGAAAAACAAGGAAAAAAAGGGGAAGGTTAAGGAAATAAGGAGCCCTGCCCTGTGGGGATGGGGACCTCCAACCGACAGTCTCTGGGACATAAGAAAACTTCACAGTCTGTCCCTTACATGTCCCATGCCCCGCTCCTATGTCCTGGCTGTGCTGTGCTGATGCCATGCTGATGCCATGCTCTGGCGGTGGCCACACGCAATCAGGCTCCAGCCGAGTCACTGAATGTGTGATAAAAAAGTTCAGCCTAGTAGTTTCTTCCATTGTCTTTGGCTGTCTGAAAGTGTAGCGTCAGTTTGTCAAACTGAGCAAGAACCCTGCTCACACAGGGACCGATGGAAAGCCACCTAGTGTCAGAAAGCTGCAGTATTATCAGTGGTTTCTTCTCCTCAGCATTGGCCCCCATCGGGGTCACGTCTCCCCCACTGCCCACTCAAGGCCAGCCTACAAGGCCTTCTTGTCTGGCAACATCTCTCTGCGCTGGGCCCTGCCTTGCTGCTCTGCCCCCAGCTCCACTCCAGCGGCTGATCTTTCATTAGCTTTGCCCTACACACGGTTGCCAGGTTTCTACTGCATCCATGGCTCAAAGTCCCTTAAAAACTAGCCCGAAAGCAGCCCAAGCTAGTTATTGAAACAGCTTCTGTTATTAACACATTGGTCTTTATATCAGATAACAAAAGACATTTTTTATTAGAGACACAGCTTTTTTATTTAATCCAAGCTGTGCTACAAGCCCCAGCAGGAGTTGCTCCACATTAGCCACAAAGCTATGAACGGACAATCAAATTCAAAATATGAACCCCAGTCCTAGTAGTTGTGCCCCCCCGGAGGGTTGGCAGATGTTTCAAACAAAAAATGGTGAATCATGGCAGCCTGGCAGCTCCAGAGCGCCCCTTGTTGATTTTCCCAGCTCTCCTGAATTTAGGACCTGCCCCTCCAGCCAGATTGCTTTAAACTCCCACTCCTTCCCGGGCAGTAATGTCCTTCAAATAATGTATTCCACCAGCATGGGAGCAAATGGAGGAAACCCCACAATGTTTCCCCTCCCATCTGGACTTCCCTTGGATGAGAACTCGGGGGGATGGATTTGCAGAGGCTGTTGACATCACCCTGCAAGGAGTAAGTCGGCTGCTGGAAGCCAGGGTGAGACCATGACGCTTGTGGGCTGGTTACCGGTGCAGGGCCATGAGCCACAACAGCACAGTGTTAAGGCCCCCAACGTCACAAGGCAGGTGGTGACAGGTCCCTTTACTGGTCTAGGTGATGCCCAGAATGTCACAGACTATGCCACTCTGCAGCGTCTAAGCAGGGTGCTGTCTGGGAAACACTGAATCCCCTTGATGACATAGGGCACATGGGAAACTCTTCAGAGACAACAGGTAACTTACATTAGAAAAGGAAATTGGACTAGAACAGAACTGGAAAGCCTGAGGTTGCATCTTGGTTTATTTTCTGTGTAACTCATCTATGTTCGCTTTTCCTCGATATTCATCAGGTCCTTTTCTGCCAAACTGCTGCCTAGTCAGTAGGTTCCTAGTCTGTAGCAGTGCATGGGATTCTTCCATCCTTTATCTTTGCATCTGGGATTTTTCTATGAAATAGACTTATTTATTTTGTCTCCAGTCTGTGTGCAGTATGTGTACCAAAATAAACTGATAATTGAGGGCAGGTTTCATGGCTTTGTGGGGGACAAAGCAGAGGAGAAAAATCCAAGTTAAGAATTCAGAGAGATGGATTTGGGAAGACTCAGGACTGAAAAACATTGTTGGGGCCTGGTGGATGGCAGAACTGGGGACCTTGTGATGGCAGAGAGGGGAAAAAGAGACAAAAGAGTCAAAGATGGAGAAGAGTGAGAAATGGTGAGAATCAACATATATAGTGATGGAAAATAGATCTGAGAGCATATAAGAAATCATGAGCGCTGGTGGTCGGGAAGTCACACAAAGGCCGAGTGACAGGGTGTGTGGGGCTGGGGAACGACAGGTGATTCTGAAAGAGATCAGATGATGGTTGGAGAGATAGAACTTAGCAATGGAGAGGGCAGTGCTTGGTGATGGAGTGATAAGACATTAGGTGTGAGGAACGTCTGAAACAGGAAAATTCCTCAAGGCTGAGTTCAACGAAATTGGGACAAAGCACCCTTGATTAACAAGGAGAAATCCTTTCCCCCTCTTGTCACACAGGATTAAAGTCAGTGACCCCAGACAATCACATTCTGCAGGTGTATTTTCCCACTTTGTCACGAAGCTCTTTGGTTATGACCCCATAAATGATGGGGTTGAGCATGGGGGGCACAAGGAGATACAGGTTGGCCAAGAGGATGTGAACATGGGCAGCGATGCCCTGACCAAATCTGTGTGTCAAGGTGGAGAAGAGGCTGGGAGTATAAGACATCAGTAGCACACAGATGTGGGCTGTGCACGTGTTGAGTGCTTTCTGGTGGGCTTTCTTAGAGGAGATCCTGAGGACAGCCCTGATGATCAGCCCGTAAGACAGGCCAATGAGTGTCAGGTCTAACCCGATGATCACAAATGTTATCACCAGGCCATACGTCCGGTTGATTCTGGTATCCCCACACGAGATCTTCACCACAGCGATGTGCTCACAGTACGTGTGGGGGATAATGTGGTTGGCGCAGAATGGCAGCCTCTGCAGAAGCAGGGGCTCTGGCAGAACCAAGAGAACAGCTCGTATCAAACCCATTAGCCCTAGCTTAGCAATTCGTGCGTTGGTGAGGATGGTGGCGTATCTCAGAGGGTCACATATGGCGATGTAGCGATCGAAGGCCATTGTCACAAGGATGGCTGAGTGCGTAACAGCAAACACATAAAGGAAGAAAATCTGGGTGAGGCAGCCATCCATGGTGATGCTTTTGAAACCAAACCAAAGTATGCACAATGTCTTTGGCATGACGCAGGTAGATGTACCGATCTCTGTGAGTGCCAACATGCAGAGCAGCAGGTACATGGGCTTCTGCAGGGTCTCCTCTTTGGCGACAACAAACAGAACCATGAAATTTCCCAACAAGCTGATGATGTAGAACGTAGAGAAAGGAATGGAAATCCAGATGTGGGCAGCTTCCATACCTGGGATGCCGTTTAGGATGAACATTGATGGGCCGGAGGAGGTAAGGTTGAAGGCCTCCATGAGGTGGTGAAGTCTCCAATGACGATCTGAAATGCTCAGATTCCTGTGAAGTGAGAGATGCCCAGCGAGGGGGTTACATACGTGATTACAAATAACACAGTAAATATTTTCTAGTTCCAACAATTGAGAAAAAGGGATGAGCAGAGAGGTAGCAACATTATTCCCCTCTATTCAGCAATGCAGAGGCAACATTTGGAGTTTTCTGTCCACTTTTGAGCCCCCCATTAAAGGAAGAATGAGGAGAAATTGAAGAAAGCCCAGAGGAGGGCAACAAATGATTAGGGGGCAGAGGCACATGACTTATGAGGATAGGCTGAGGGAATTGGGGCTTGTTTAGTCTTCACAAGAGAAGAATGAGGGGGGATTTCATAGCAGCCTTCAACTAACTGAAAGGGCATTCCAGGGAGGATGGAGCTAGGTTGTTTTCAGTGGCAGCAGATAAAAGAACTAGCAGGAGTGGAAGCAAGTTTCAGTGGGGCAGGTCTAGGTTGGATATTAGGAAAATGTTTTTCACTAGGAGTGTGGTGAAACACTGGAATGGGTTACCTAGAGAGGTGCTGGAATTTCCATCCCTTGCTGTTTTTTAATGTGTTATTTGACAAAGCCCTGGATGGGATGATTTTGTTGGGGTTGGTCCTGCTTTGAGGAGGGGCTTGGACAAGACATCCTCCTGAGGTCCCTTCCAAACCTAATATTCTATGATTCTATGATTTCCACATGGCACCAAATTAGTTAGGCCATAGTCCAGTCCAGGAGTGTTCTCAGAGGGAGCTAACCAAGCCCGGTGAATGAGGAGCACGACGGGAGATGACGTTTGATGTCAATAAGTGCAACGTAGATGCCTACTAGAAGGAAAAACTTGAACTCCTTAAATACTTTGCAAGGTTTCCACTTAACTATCTGAACTCAGGGCAGGGACCTGGTGTAATGGTTTACAGATCTGTGAAACCCTGCTCAAAGTGCAAGTATTCACAAAAACTAAGCAAAACATTGGGACACAGGAGGAGTGAGATGGGGAATAATACCGAAAATACAATGCCATGTGATCAATCAGTCAATTCTTCACCCTCCTCTGGAATTTTCTGTGCAGTACTGAGCACCCTTGTCAAAGAAGCTACTGCAGAACTAGCGTGGTTCAGTGAAGGGCAACAAGAATGATCAAGGGTCTGGGGAATCTCTCCTAGGGAAAGAGGTTGAAAAAACTGGGATTGTTACCTGAGAAAGGAGAGAAAAAAGAGGGGATTTAAGAAGAGTCTATTAAATACCGACTGGTAGCCGGTATATGAAGAATATGTGCTCCCTGTCTCATAATACAAGGTCAAGAGGACATTCAATTAAATCGAAACATGGCAAAGCCAAAACTGATTACAAGATGAATGCTTTCTTCTCTCAGTGCATCATTAGACAGAGAAATTCATTGCCACTAGATGAAGTTGAGGGCAGGAGCTAAGGAAGAATCGGAAATGTTTTTTGGACATTTACATGGATAGTAAGAATTTTCCTTTACAATAGATACAGCTAAATAAATATCTTGGAAAGCCTGTACGCCTGAGTGTTTCAGGGCACAAGCCAATTTCTAGCTATTAGATGTTAAGGTGACACCCTCAAAACGGTCAGGTTATCCCCCCAACACCTTCTTCTGCAGTTCCTGGGCAGTGGCTTTCAGAGAAAGGACATTTGACTAGACGAACCATAGATTTGATCTACAATGCAATTCCTGTTTTGGAAATGAGCCAAGTTTTCCCCATAGAAATACACATTATCATGCCAGGCTGGGACTTTGTGCTCTGTTACTTCCCTTGTTTCTTTTGGTGAGACACATTCTTAAAGACATCTGCCTTTCTCTGAGACAAAAGAAGTACAGTGATTTGGTTATTCTGCCTTGTTAACTGACAAGTGTAAGCAGATATACCCGTCGGCAATCCAACTGCTTCCCCTTCTCAGGGTTGAATACTGATAACGTTTGCAGATGTCAAAAAAAATTGGGGGATCATAAATAATTAATAGGACGGGTCACTGATTCACAGCAATCAGGACTTGTGAGTAAACTAGGTCGAAGCAAAGGATATGTGTCCTAAGAACAAAGAAGGTAGGCGATACACGTTGCGGTACTCTCTTGTGGGAAGCAGTGATTCAGAACAAGATTTGGGAGGCGTGAAGGGGTAATTAGCTAAACATGAGCTCCCTGCATGACCCTGTGGCCAAAAGAGTTAACACGATCTTAGTATGATAAACAAGGGAATCTCAAGTAGAGGGAGAAAAGTTTTTTACCTCTTTCTTTGGCACTGGTGCAACTGATGCTGAAATAATGTGTCCAGTTCTGGTGTCCAGAATTAAGGTTGGATGTTGATACACTGAAGAGGGGTAAGAGAAGATTCACAAGAATGTTTAAAGGTTAGAAATCCTGCCTTTCAGTGATAGATTCAAAGAGCTCAATCTATTTAGTGTAAGAGAGGTGGTGAAGGAGTGACTTGATAACAGTCCACAAGTCCCCACACAGGGAACAAATATTGAATAATGGGCTTTTCAGGTTAGCATAGAAAGGTCTAACACCATCCAATGCCTGGACGTTGAAGCTAGACGAATTCTGACTGTAAATAAGATATACACTTCAAAAACAGAGAAAAATTAACCATTGCAGCAATTTACCAAGGCTCATGGCAGATTCTCCATCACTGAGAATTTCTAAAACAAGGTTATATGTTTTTCTATAAGCTCTGCTCTAGGAATTCCTTGGGGGCAGGTCTCTGGCCTGTGCTATACAGATCAGACTAGATGATCACAATGGTGACTTCTGGCCTGGGGCTCTGCGAACACGTCTCTGCAGCACATACAGGAGTCAGTTGGAGGCATTTTGTCTGCAAGCTGGTGCCTGAGCCTAACTGAAGGCTTTTTTCTTTTACTCATGACAGTGCTGAATTTAGCCCCACAGGAAAAAAGTCTCATGTGACTTTGAAGCTTTGAAAATGACACTCTAGGCGTGTTCTTCACAGGTGTGAGGCTTCCCGTGAGCCACTGCATGAAAGAACATTTAAGATAAGAAAAATACTGATGTTACCCCATAAAATTTGCACCTTGAGAAATGCAATTCTATGGCTCGGCAGGAGAAAGAAGCCCTGAGACCTGCCCAGACACACTCGGGGCCAGGAAAGCTCCCAGCACTGGCCTGGGACCAACAATCAGAAGAAAAATTGAATTTCAGCAGTACTGCCCGTCTGTTGTGTACCCCCCACTCCCTCACTGCACCTCCCCCAACGCCACCCACTTGTCCATGTACAGCCTCCTCTCACCCCCACCATCCCAGTGCTGTCCGCCTGTCTGTGCCCCCCACTCCCTGCCCCCACAATCGCCAGCCCTGCCACACAATGATACCACTCACCCAGGACCTACACCAGGTGCCGGACACACCACAGAGTGACAGCTCGTACAAATATCTACACAGCCTGGGTTCAATTCTGTATTTGGCTGCACCAGGGAAAACGGGGATGGAAAAGCAGCCTGCACAGGCTGTCAGTTGATAAAGGGAACCCCAGCAGCAGCTCAGTGTGTGCAGGGAAGAGGAGAGGGACAGACCCGAGGGAAGGGGAGAGAGGACATGGACACTAAAAGGAACCAGCGCAAGTAACTCTTCCTCAAAACAACACAAAGCTTTACCGTATTCCCGCCAGCTGGAAACCCAGACACAACTTCCTGATGTTTTTGCATGCTGGAAGTTGCTGAAGTTGCTATGAGGCTTTTGTGCGGTTGGTCACAGGAGGAGGGATGGGCTGGATGGAGGAAGGTGTCAGAGATAATCTACTACAGTCTGTCCACATTACATTACAGCCTGAGACACCCCCTTACTCGGGAGATTGCAGGAGGCCTAGTTACATCTCTTTGGTGTGTCAATTAGTCAGGATGTCCATTCCCTATTTCACCGTTTCAGGACTCTGCGCCACTGCAATCTGGATACTGCACATCCTCCACCACACCCACACTGTGCGTGCCTGGATCTCCCCCAGTGGGATTTCCAACACTGCTTGGTTTCCTCTGAGTCAAAAACATGCTTTTATTTTTACTGCCTTTTGGTGCTTCTCGTCCTCTACAGAACCAGAGACGCAGGGGAACAGAGAGAGCAGCCTCCCGGCCAAAAGAAATTGTCACCCTAATTGTTTTGAACCTCTAAACTGTGAGTTTAAGATTTCAGCTACTCTCCCGTCAGTTCTTCTCTGGACCAGAGGAGCTCACTCATCCTTAGAGGCCGTAGGACAACTCCAGTTGAAGTCACTGGAGGATCATGGCTAGTAAAAATCAGGCCTTTTGTTTAAGTCCCTAAACGTGCATTTGTGGTCGGTTTAGGGTGAAATCATGGCCCTGACGGGAGTTTTGCCATTAATATAAATGGGACGAAGATTTCACACTTAGTGATGAGCTTTAGACTCTGTGGTGTGAAGATCCTGGCTTTAGGCCCTGCAGCAGCAAGAGCTATTCTGTTAAGGTGCTGAGAGAGTCTGAAGGAAGATCCCCTGTTTATGTGGCGTCCTGAGACCAAGCATGAAAGATGGGGATTCAAAACACAGAGGCTCTGATTTTGCTCTCAATGATGCCAGTGTCAACCTGGAGTCAGCCACTGAAAGGAGAATGTGAGAAAAGAATCTGGCTAGTCTGTAAAACCCTGTGTGACCCATTCCTGTTCTGAAATCTCAGGTATCGCACGTACCCAGTGAAGAGGTTCTAGCTACACGTCTTAACCTGGCAGTAAAGTTGCTGAATTTGAAAATTTGAGCGAACAAGAGAAAAAAAAACAAACACACCAAAAAAGGGAGATACTGAGACAGACAGAAAGACACAGTAACAGACAAGGAAATGGTTTTAAAAACAAATATTTGTCTAAACTATTTACAATAAATCCTTAATCTCTATCCTGGAGAATTCCTGCCCAGATTGTTCTTGATTTGAACCCTTCCCGAGCCCTTAGCCCTAACTTTATTGCAGAAACAGGCCACTCACCGAAATCCAGTGCAGCAGAGACCTGAGAATCAGTGTACGAATCTCACGTCTGACACTTGCAATGCTGGACAGGGACCTTTATGATTCCCCCATACAGTCCCTGCAGACTCTGACGTAGGCCAGGACTCGGGGACAAATCCCCAGACTCCGAGAGCAGCAGGAAGTGCAGAAAATAGACCCTTGAGAATTTCAACCTAAGAGACTCTCCCAGGAGAGAAGAAATGATTCACCAATAACAGAGGCTCAGATTGTCAGGCCAAAATGAGGCTTGCAGACTTGCTAGAGTTGTCCTGCACTGCTAAAAGAATAGAGAGAAAAGAAGAGCCAAGGGCTGGACTTGCTCATTTATCTATCAGCATTTCTGTGCTTCTGCTCATTGTCATAGAACCTGAGCATCTGCTGCTACTCCCGGCTGATGAGCCCTGTGCTAAATCCCTGAGACTATGACGTGCACGTGGACAGGCTCTTGTGCATCCTTGTTTCAAACATAGGATTTTCACACTGAGTAACAGTCCCTCCCATCCGCTAGCCTCTCTGACAGAAGGCAGCACAGATTGCCCCATCTTAGTCATAAACCCCTCCGAGTGCAATATGCTGCCATGGGGAAGGGCAGCTTCCTGAGCCCCGTTCAGGGATCAGCACGTGCCCTGAAGCCTGTGGACTGATGGCCTTTGTCTCTTTATCCCAGCTAGAGTAGCTGCACAGACTGACATTCGGTTGTGGAGCATGGAGGGAGATGTTCAGAGGCGAGTGAGATTCCCATTGTCCGTACACATTTAATGGGACTCTGCTGACTGCTGCCCTTGTGTCCTACCAGTGGCAAAGCATTTCATAGAATCATAGAGTTGGAAGGGACCTCAGGAGGTCATCTAGTCCAACCCCCTGCTCAAACCAGGACTAACCTCAGCTAAATAATCCCAGCGAGGGTTTTGTCAAGCTGCAGCTTAAAAACCTCTAAAGGTGGAGGTTCCACCACCTCTCTAGGTAACCCATTCCAGTGCTTCACCACCCTCCTAGTGAAAAACTTGTTCCTAATGTCCAACCTAGATCTCCCCCCCTGCAATTTGAGACCATTGCTCCTTGTTCTGTCACCTGCCACCATTGAGAACAGCCTAGCTCCATCCTCCCTGGAACACCCTTTCAGGTACTTAAAGGCTGCTTTCAAATCTCCCCTCATTCTTCTCTTTTGCAGACTAAACAAGCCCAGTTCCCTCAGCCTCTCCTCATAAGTCTTGTGCTCCAGCCCCCTAACCATTTTTGTTGCCCTCCGCTGGACTCTCTCCCAATTGTCCACATCCTTTTTGTAGGGGGGGGCCCAACACTGGACACAATACTCCAAATGCGGCCTCACCAATGCCAAATAGAGGGGAATAATCACTTCCCATGATCTGCTGGCAATGCTCCTACTAATGCACCCTAATATGTTATTAGCCTTTTTATCTCAAGCAACATTCCTGCCTATTTTAGGACTCTGCTCCACTGTGATCTGGATACTGCACACTCTGCCCCCCACACCATGCGTTCCTCCCCGTCAGTGCAGGAAGCATCCTGAGCCCCTATTCTCCTCCTCCAGGGTCCCCACAACTCCTGCTAATATCCCCAATCCAGTCTTGTGGGAACTTTATTTAGTCTACAGCTTTGAGAGTTTCCTTGTGTCATTATTATTGGCTTCTCAGCATTTGTGCTCCTATTTTCAATTGTCCATAAAATATGGCTTTGGGGAAGCACATATCGTCCAGCACCGCAAAAAAACCCAGTTCCTAACCTTTCGTAAATGTTGTCCTTCAAGATGTGTGGCTCATGTCCATTCCAATCTAGGTGTACGCGTGCCATACTCATCGCCAGCAGAATGTTTTTCCCCTAGTGGGATCCATCAAGTCAGGTTTATTCCCTGGAGTCACGCTCTCATGGCGCTGGTATATCGGACCATGCCGAGCTTCCGCCCACTCAGTTCCTTCTTGCCACCAGACTTCAATGGAGGAGTAAGCGGGGTTTTTTGGAATGGACATGAGCTACACAACTCGAAGAACCACAGTGACAAACGCTTAGGAACTGTTTTTTCTTCTTCCAATTCTTGCTCATGTCGATTCCAGTGTAGGTGAGTCCCAAGCCATTGTGCAGGAGGAGGAATCGGTGTTCTTTGGCACATAGACTGCTGTACTGCTCTGCCAAACACGGCATCGTCTCAGGCTTGCCGAGTGAGATTGCAATCTGATGCAAAGGTGTGGATTGAAGACCACGTTGCAGATGTCTTGGATCGGGACCTGTGCCAATAATGCTTTTGATGAAGTTTGTGCCCTTGTCCAATGTGCTGGTACCTTCGCCAGGTCGTTCCACTGTTGTCACAAACAGTTGAGTGGTCTTTCTAAATGGTTTTGTCTTTTTGATATAGAAGGCAAGAGCATGCCTGATGTCCAGGGAGTGAAATATCTCCTCTTGGCTCTTGGTATGTGGTTTTGGGTAAAATACTGGAAGGAACATGTGCTGGTTCATGCGGAATTGTAAGACCACCTTTCGAAGGAAGCCTAGGTGAGAATGCAGCTGGATCCTGTCCTTAAAGAAGATAGTGTGTGTGGGCTCTGAAGTGAGGGCCCTCATCTCCAAGACCCTTCTGGCCCAGAGTGATGGGCTATCAGGAAGGCCACATTCCAGGGGAAATAGAAATGAGAGTACCTCACCAGGGGCTCAGCTGGGGGCCCCATGAGCCTTGACAGTACTAGAGTGAGATCCCATACTAGGATCTGCTGGCACATTTGAGAGTACAGCCTGTCCAGGCCCTTGAGAAAATGGCTGGCAACTGAGTTGGTGACGACAGATCGGCCGTTGACCCACGGATAGCAAGTCAAAATAGCACTCAGGTGGACTCTGCTCAATGACACTGTAGGAAGGCGCAGTGGCCTTCCTCTGAACCTGGGCCCGCGGAAGGGCTGCAGGCACCCAATCAGACTCTAGACTTGCCGGCAGCCCAGTCTGCCCGGCAACCAGGCCACTGGGCCCCGACAGGTCCTGCCGGGCGGCCAACCCAGCAGCAGGGGGGCGGAGCCCTAGGGAGGGCGGCAGCCATAAAGAGCAGGCCCTGCAGCTCAGAAGAAAGAAGGCTGCCGGCGGAGACAGATGCACTGCCTCGCCAGCTGCAGCAAGGGGCCGAACCACGCCAGACCTCCGCCTCAGGTAACCCTCTTCCGGCCCCCGGGGCGACCCCGGCGACCTGCCTCTAAGGCCTGGGTTGGGCCTCCGGGCCCCCTGGACTGGCCGAGGCCTACAGGCCCAAAGCGCTGGGCCCAGCCTCAGGCCCGCAGCGGCTGGGACGAGCCCCCTGAACCGGAGAGCTGGGAGTTCCGCCCAGAAGCCGGTCTGGACCTGGAGGAGCTGCCAGACGCCCAACCCCTGGAGGCAGGATCCGACCTGGAGAAGTTGCCGGAGGCTGAACCGTACCCCCAGCCCTGTGATCTGGAGGAGCTGCCCCTCGCTGAGGAGCTTCCCAGTCTGCCCCCCGTGGACGCAGAAGGACTGACTGGCCTACCCCGTGCGGTGTACCCCGACGACCCAGAAGAACCGACGGACTCAGGTACCGGGGAACCAGGGGAGGAAGGAGCCCAGGGACAGCCAGAGGCGTGGCTGTATTAGGGGTAACGCCCAGTCGGCGTGTTGCGGCAGGAGCCCCGCCGACTGAGTGGCAACACCCGTGCCACTGCTAGGGCCCTGGGCTGGGACGCAGTGGAGTTGGGTGGGCCTGCGTCCCCCTCCCCTCTCCCCGATCCTTGCCAACCCCCAAAAGGGAAATCGCCTCTACCGCCCGCTGAACTCGAGCTCACTGCTTCTTGCTCGCCCGCCCTGCCTGGGGGCCGGGGCAAGAGACTCCTCGCTCGCCCGCCCTGCCTGGGGGCTGGGGCGAGAGACTTTCAAACTAACATTCCCCTATTGATTAGGAAGGCGCAGTGGCCTTCCTCTGAGCCTGGGCCCGCGGAAGGGCCGTCAGGACTGGACCGGGCAGGAGCCCGTCCTACAGACACCAATAGCTGCTGTTACTTTAGGTGTAGTAAGCAGTCCAGGATAAATGTTAGATAACTGCAGGGGCAAAACACCTCTATGCATAGGCCCAATCAAGAACTTCTTCCATTTTACCAGGTATATCACTCTACTGGGTGGTTTTCTACTCCCTAGAAGGAGCTCTCTAGTGGGTCCATAGCCTGTCAACTCTAAGGAGTTCAGCCATGGAGCTTCCAGGCCGTGAGATGCAGGAACTCCAGGTTCAGGTGATGCAGGCGACCGTGGTCCTGGGTAATCAGATCTGGAACCAGGGGCAGCCTGATTGGAGTCTCCATGGAAAGATCCAGATGGGTGGTGAACCAATGTTTGACGAGGTTAGGCTGGGCTATCAGGATTGTGCAAGTTCCTTCCCTTCTGATGTTCAGCAGAACTCTGTGTATGAGTGGAATGGGCGGGAACACATAGAAAAGATGGTCCTTCCAAGGGAGAAGGAATACACCTGCAACGAGCCCGGGCTCTAGTTCAGAAAGGTGTAGAACTGCAGACACTTCCTGTTGTGCCTTTTTGCGAACAAGCCTGTATGGGGAACTCCCCACCTTTAGAATATGTTCTTCACAGTGTCTGGGTGAATGGACCATTCATGGTTGGAGAAAGATCTGCTGGGATGATCCGGTAGTTCGTTCTTTGTCCCCAGAAAACGAGAAGCTCAAGATGGATTGAGGTGGGTCACACAGAATTCTCACTTGGGGAGGGCTTTCTGGCACAAGGGAGAGGAGCGTGCTCTACCGTCTGTTTATTTTAGAAGATTGCTGTTATGTTGCCTGTAAGAACCAACACACATTTGCCCTCCTGGACCCTTTGTTTCCTCAGAAAAGCCACAATGACTGCCATGCACTTGGTAAATACATGAGGAGCTGCTGACAGACTGAAGGGGAGGACAGTAAACTGGTAGTGACTGTATTTCACTATGAATTGGAGGACTCTTATGTGACTTTGAAGGACTGAGATGTGAAAGTACACATCCTTCAAGTCGAAAGCAGCATACATTCCCTTGGATTCAGAGAAGAGATGATGGAGGCCAAGGAGACCATGAGGAACTTTAACTTCTTCATGAACCTGTTGAGGTTTTGCAGGTCCAGGATGAGTCTGAGATCAGTCTTGGCTTTCGGGATTAGGAAATAATGGGAGTAGAAAGCCTTACCCCTTAGCTCCAGAGAACCTTCTTTATTGCTCCCACTTTTAGGGGCATGTAGCACATTGCGTGGTCAGGCCCTCCTGGCCCTCGGGGTTCTTCCACCTTGTATAAAGGACTCACAGCCGTCTGCATTGCAGTCACCCATGCTTGTTTATATACAGTGCACACAATCAGTTCCCCAGTCCCTGCCCCGGGCACTGTAGGGGCTCAGAGGCTCAAGATTGCTAGCCCCTCCTGGCCAGCAGGCAGACTGACTCACAGGCCTCCCCACCCTGCTTGGCCACACCTCCCCCCTCCTGGCTTCCTGAGCTGGTCTTTATACCCTCCCTGGCCAGGTAGCCAGCTGTTTCCCCCTTGCCTCTTGAGTCAGGACTCTGGCTTAGCCTAATCAGTGCAGTCAGCTTTGCCTGCTCCCTTTTCAGTT
This sequence comes from Emydura macquarii macquarii, assembly GCF_026122565.2. NCBI lineage: Eukaryota > Metazoa > Chordata > Testudines > Chelidae > Emydura > Emydura macquarii. Next base: position 72,082 of record NW_027131741.1, read on the forward strand.
CTTGGCTTCACTGACCTGCACTGCTTCAGCCTAGCCCACTGGGTTAGGGGTGACAGAGGCAGCCGAGGGGCTTACCACCCTCCACTCTGTCACAGGGTATTTGCACTTCCTGGATTAGAAATTGCTCATGAGTAGGGACTCTGAAGTGGGACGGGGAGGGAGTGTGGGAAGGCGGGGAACAACTGAATTGTAGGAAATATCCACTATAACCCCTGGATCCCCTTCAGCTGTACTACCACCTAGTCAATTATTCCTCACTTTATAGCTGTGCATTTTAATTTTCCTTCCTAAGTATAGTACCGTGCATTTCTCTGTATTGACTTTGATTCTATTGAACTATTTTCTAAAACAAATCTAAAAGTGTGTAAAGCAACTTAAGCCCAAACACAGTATTCTTCCTTTTCTGTTGTAAAATTACTGTGTAGTGTTGCTGTGCATTGTTAAAAACACCGCTTTCCACCCAAGAGGTGGCTGCATTTCAGTGGCAGGTGAAGGGGCCTCTCTCTATATATTTTTCTAAATCAAATCTAAAAGTATGTAAATCACCTTATGAGTTAAATCAACGTCATTCATTATCACTTTGGATTCTTCGCACCCTGAGTTGTGCTGACACTGATATTACCTCTTTCGTAAAGCACTTTGAGACCTAGATGAGAGGTAGCTATTTTTGTTATTTCAAAAATCCGGAAAATGCCACTGAGTGTTGCACTAAAATGAGGAGGTAGGTGCAGATTTCTGATTTCATATGAATGTATTATTATCACTAACTGACTCCGGTTAGTGAGGAAAATCTATCCTTGAATCCAAGAGTTTGGGTGTTTCCCTAAACAGATAAATATTTAATAACAACACTATGTCCCTTCTTTAGCTCTATCCTTCCTACGATCTCAAAGCGCTTCTCACCACATCCCAGAGAAACTGAGTCAGAAATGTGGATGTGCTTTACCTCAGTTCCCCCAGTGAATCTGTGGCAGAGCCAGGAATAGAAACCAGAACTCCTGACTCCCAGGCTTTAATCAGTAATCATGGTTTCTCACTGATGCAGCATACTTCCTGTCTCATCATCTGAAGTATCGTTTCATCCTTTGTAATTTGGTTATATAGACTATTGGCCTGTTTTTCAGAGGAACTGAGCATTTCCTATTGGGAGTGGCATTTGTTCATCACCTCAGAAAATCAGGCTGATGGGTGTTTTCTTTTCCCATCTTTATAAATGATCTGTACAGAGGAGGTTACTGACCACTCAAAGACAGCAAGCATTAAACATTAAGAACATAGGAATTTTCCATCCTCGATCAGACCATTGACCCATTTGAGCTGGTATTCTGCCTTTCAAAGTACCCTATGTTGAATATTTCAGAAGAGGACCTCAAGCAGTTGTCATGTATCAAATTGTGCAACACTATGCCATGGAGAGGGAGCAAGATTCCTTCCTGACCCCAGCTGGTGTTCAATTTATGCCCTGAAGCATGCCAATAGTTCACCCTTCTAATCTGATCCTACCTAAATTAAGAATGGGTGTGTATATTCATAGAACTGTCTCATCCTCTTCTGGAATTACCTCAAAAGAAGGTCACAACACTCCTTCACAGACATTTGGGACAGGATGTGCAGAAGACCTTGAAACCCTACACGCACTGTCTTCGCCTTTCCCACTTTATCCATATGCTTATTATTTACACTGGCAGCAGAAGCAGTTCCAGCAGCTAGCACAGCACCTATGCCCCAAAATCATAGAATCATAGAATATTAGGTTTGGAAATGACTGCAGGAGGTCATCCAGTCCAAACTCCTGCTCAAAGCAGGACAACCCCAACTAAATCATCCCAGCCAGGGTTTTGTCAAGCCACACCTTAAAAACCTCTAAGGATGGAGTTTCCACCACCTCCATATGTAACCCATTCCAGTGCTTCACCAATCTTCTTGTGAAAAAGTTTTTCATAATATCCAACCTAGCCCTCCCCCACTGCAACTTGAGACCATTGCTACTCGTTCTGTCATCTGCCACCACTGAGAACAGCCTAGCTCCATCCCCCCTGGAATCCCCTTTCAGGTATAGAATCATAGAATATTAGAGTTGGAAGGGACCTCATCTAGTCCAACCCCCTGCTCAAAGCAGGACTAACTTCAGCTATATCATCCCAGCCAGGGCTTTGTCAAGCCGCAGCTTGAAAACCTCTAAAGATGCAGATTCCACCACCTCTCTAGGCAACCCATTCAAGTACTTCACCACCCTCCTAGTGAAAAACTTTTTCCTAATGTCCAACCTAGACCTCCCGCCTTGCAACTTGAGACCGTTGCTCCTTGTTCTGTCATCTGCCACCACCGAGAACAGCCTAGCCCCATCCTCCCTGGAACCCCCTTTCAGGTAGTTAAAGGCCACTATCAAATCCCCCCTCATTCTTCTCTTTTGCAGACTAAACAAGCCCAGTTCCCTCAGCCTCTCCTCATAAATCCTGTGCTCCAGCCCCCTAATCATTTTTGTTGCCCTCCGCTGGACTCTCTCTAACTTGTCCACATCCTTTTTGTAGTGGGGGGCCCAAAACTGGACACAATATTCTAAATGCGGCCTCACCAATGCAGAATAGAGAGGAATAATCACTTCCCGTGTCCTGCTGGCAATGCCCCTCCTAATGCAGCCCAATATTCTATTAGCCTTCTTGGCAACCAGGGCACACTGCTGACTCATATCCAGCTTTTTATCCACTGTTACCCCCAGGTCCTTTTCTGCAGAGCTGCTGCCTAGCTCGTTGGTCCCCAGTCTATAGCTGTGCATGGGATTCTTCCTTCCTAAGTGGAGGACTCTGCACTTTTCTTTGTTGAACCTCATTAGATTTCTTTTGGCCCAATCCTCCAGTTTGTTTAGGTCACTGTGTATCCTATCCCTACCTTCCAGGGTATCTACCACTCCCCCCAGCTTAGTATCGTCCGCAAACTTGCTGAGGGTGCAATTTACCCCATCCTCCAGATCATTAATAAAGATGTTGAACAAAACCGGCCCCAGGACCGACCCCTGGGGAACTCCGCTTGTGACGTTGCCAGCTAGACACGGAGCCTTTGATCACTACTCGTTGAGCCCTATGCTCTAGCCAGTTCTCTATCCATTTTATAGTCCATTCATCCAACCCATACTTCTTTAACTTGCTGATAAGAATACTGTGAGAGACAGTATCAAAAGCTTTACTAAAGTCAAGGTATATCACATCCACCGCCTTCCCTACATTCACAGAGCCAGTCACCTCATCATAGAAAGCAATCAGGTTGGTCAGGCATGACTTCCCCTTGGTGAATCCGTGTTGACTGTTCCTGATCACCCTCCTCTCTTCCAAGTGCCTTAAAATGGATTCCTTAAGGACCTGCTCCATGATTTTTCCAGGTATTGAAGTGAGGCTGACCGGTCTGTAGTTCCCTGGATCCTCTTTCCTCCCTTTTTTGAAGACGGGCACTATATTTGCTTTTTTCCAGTCCTCAGGGACCTCCCCATTGCCACGAGCTTTCAAAGATAATAGCCAATGGCTCTGAAATCACCTCAGCCAACTCCCTCAGCACCCTCGGGTGCATCGCATCCGGCCCCATGGACATGTGTATGTCCAATCCTTCTAAATAGTCTTGGACCTGTTCCTTCAGCACTGTGGGATGTTCGCCTCCTTCCCATTCTGTGCCACCCAGTACAGTAGTCTGGGAGCTGATCTTGTCTGTGAAGGCAGAGACAAAAAAGGCATTCAGTACCTCAGCTTTCTCCACATCCTCCATCACTAGGTCGCCTCCCTCATTCCCTAAGGGGCCCACACTTTCCCTAATCTTCCTCTTGTTGGCAACATGCCTGTAGAAACCCTTCTTGTTCCCCTTCACGTCCCTTGCTAGCTGCAACTCCAACTGCGCTTTGGCCTTCCTGATTTCATTCCTGCATGTTCGAGCACTGTTTTTATACTCCTCTCTAGTCATCTGACCAAGCTTCCACTTCTTGTAAGCTTCTTTTTTGTGTTTAAGTTTGCCACGGACATCTTTGTTAAGCCAAGCTGGACGCCTACCATATTTGCTATTCTTTCTGCACATCGGGATGGTTTGCTCCTGTGCACTCAATAAGGTCTCTTTAAAATACAGCCAGCTCTCTTGGGTTCCTTTCCCCCTCATATTAGCCTCCCAGGGAATCCTGCCCATCAGTTCCCTAAGAGAGTCAAAGTCTGCTTTTCTGAAGTCCATGGTCCGTATCCTGCTGTTCTCCTTTCTTCCTTTTGTCAGGATCCTGAACTCAACCATCTCATGGTCACTGCTGCCTAGGTTGCCACCCACTTCTACTTCCCCTACCAAATCTTCCCTGTTTGTGAGCAGCAGGTCAAGAGAAGCACGGCCCCTAGTTGGTTGTTCCAGCACTTGCACCAGGAAATTGTCTGCGACACCCTCGAAAAACTTCCTGGATTGTTTGTGCTCTGCTGTATTGCTCTTCCAGCAGATGTCAGGGTAATTGAAGTCTCCCATGAGAATCAGGTCCTGTGAACTGGAAACTTTCCCTAGTTGAGTAAAGAAAGCCTCATCTACCTCATCCTCCTGGTCTGGTGGTCTGTAACAGACATCCACCACGACATCATGCTTATTGTTCTTGCTTCTAAGCTTAACCCAGAGACACTCAACTGCCTTATCTCCAGTTTCATACTGGAGCTCAGAGCAGTCATAGTGCTCTCTTACATACAGTGCAACTCCTCCACCCTTTCGCCCCTGCCTGTCCTTCCTGAACAGTTTATACCTTCCTGAAGAGTTTATATAGTTGAAGGCTGCTACCAAATCCCCCCCTCATTCTTCTAATTTGCAGACTAAACAAGCCTTGTTCCCTCAGCCTCTCCTCATAAGTCATGTTCTCCAGCCCCCTAATCATTTTTTTTGCCCTCCACTGGACTCTCTCCAATTTGTCCACATCCTTTCTGTCGTGGTGGCCCAAAACTGGACACAACACTCTGCATGTGGCCTCACCACTATCTCCCTCACGCTATTGTGTTAGTTATGACAATGTCAGCACATTCGTTTTGGCCACTTTGGCCGAACTAATCATTTCAAAGGACGATTTATAAACAGCAATAAACCATCACAAATCCAAATGCGGACATTTGTTGGTCTTTTAAGACGTTTAAAATGTGGGGCCGAGAATTAGTGCCGCATCGCCGTGCCAACGAAAACGTACAGCCTGCCTTTGCCCGCACGGTCTTACCCCCCGCCTCCCTGTAAATTTGAACTCCACACCTCTAATTTCTGTCCCTGGGGAAAACAGATCCAGGGAGTTTGGGGCGTGTGTGGTGGGGAGGGGGGAGGCTGGATCAATAGATTATAAAGCCAGATGGGCCCATTTTGATCAGCTGGCCTGACCTCCTGTGTAACCTGGGCTGGAGGACGTCGCTGTGGTCGTTGCTGTCGGAAGCGGAGCAGATGTTTTAGAACAACGTCCACTCATGGCACCGAACCGGCCAGTGATGGAGAACCCAACCCAAGCCGGGACCCCCTGGCTGGATGCTCGGTTCAGTCCTGGCTCTCTTCCCCTTGAGACAGGGGACTGGCTGCAGAGCGGGTGGAGGGCCAGTCACATGTCCTGTCACGGGCCCCCCCACAGCCCCCGACTGACTGGAAAGGGTGAGGTAAAAATACACCTAGCCCCTGCCCAGGGTCTCTCTGGCTGCCCCCTCAGCTCCCCCCACACAGGCTGTGCTGGGGCCACCCCCACCTCTGCTCCCCGAGAGCAAACCCCTCTGGGCCCCCCCAGCAATGACACCTCCCCCACTGGCCTCTCCCCACAGAGCGATGGCTGCCGGGAAGGAGTGAGGGGCTATCCCCACAGAGCGATGGCTGTCGACGGAGGCTGAGTCCCATCTGCACACGTCAATGGCGGGCGGGTTCCGTCCCCAAAGCACAGCTGCTGACGGAAGCCGGGCTCTCATCCCCACAAGGCAACGGCTACGCGCCGGGCCGGGAAGGGACGGAGGACGGGGCCATCCCCACAGAGCGATGGCGGCCGGGAGGTGACGGAGGGCGGGGCTATCCCCACAGAGCGATGGCGGCCGGGAGGGGACGGAGGGCGGGGCCATCCCCACAGGGCAATGGCGGCCAGAGCGGGAGGGGCGGGGTAATGGGCTAGCATCGTTCCTCGCGCACGTTCCAGAGAAAGGGGCGTGGCACGCCCGCCGCGTTTCTAAATCAGCCCCGCCCCTCCGCTCAGGCCCCGCCCCCTGGCTCCTAGCCCAGGCGGATCGAACGCTTCCCCCCCCTCCTCCCCCGCCCGACTCTCGCTCGCTCCCGCCCTGTGTGCGTGCTGCGCCATGAGGTCACTTCCGGCGCAGCGGATAAGCGGCCCCGCGAGCCGGCGCCAGCCCCTTTTTGCCTCGCGCGGCGCAAGATGGCGGACACGCAGGTCGGCGGCTCCCTGCGGGCGGCGGGGCCGGGCCCCGGGGCTCGGTTCTGGGGGCGGGAGGCCCGGGCGGGGACCCGGCTCTGCGGGCGGGGCAAGGGGCCGGTCTGTGCGCCTCGGGCAGGACCCCCGCTCCCTCCCCGGGGTGTCGAGTAGCGCGCATCCCCCCCACCCCCGGGACCGGGCTCGGCTTCCCCGGGCGGCGGCGATGAGCTCCGGCCCGGCCCGGCCCGGCCCGGGGGCTGCTCTCGCCGGGTCCCGGGCTCGCTCTCTGGACAGCCCCGCACGGCCGCGCCCCGCTGGCGGGGCGGAAGGGCTCTGCAGCCGGCCCAGCTCTGCTGGCCTCTGGGCCCTGTGCGCGCCCCAGCGAGCGCCGCGGCCCTGCCCTGGCCTTTCCCGGCGTGGCCCTGCGCTCGGAGCGCAGCTCGCATCCCACCCCCGTGTGCGGTGTCTGTGCGTGGCGCTGTCCGGCTCTGCGTGCCCCGCCCCCCCTCCCCGCACCCCGGTTCTGCCCGCCGGGTCTGTTGTTGGGGTGACGGTCTTCATCTGAACTCCGCTCTGCCTGTCTTTCCCGAGCAGACGGAGAGGGCCTACCAGAAGCAGCCGACCATCTTCCAGAACAAGAAGCGGGTGCTTCTGGGAGAGGGCGGCAAAGAGAAACTGCCCCGTTACTACAAGAACATCGGCCTGGGCTTCAAGACCCCCAAAGAGGTAGGAGTGTGTGTGTGTGAAGACCAGAGTGGGCCCAGCCCTGGCTGCTCCTAGCTCTGTTCAAAAAATCATTGAAGGTGAGGGTTGGAAGGGACCTCAGGAGGCATCTCCTCCACTCCCCTGCAGAAAGCAGGGCCAGCCACAGCTCATCATCCCAGCAGCCAGGGATTCCTTTGGCCTGACTCATTAACTTGCTCTTCATACAGGTGAGGAAGAGAGGTTGGAGCTTTAAGAACACTTGTAAAGCCTTTTAATAGCTTCATCAAAGGGTCACTATAGAAATAGTGTTATGTGTGGGCAAGAATAAAATCCAGTGGTATAGAGATCATCAATTCAGCCCCAGGTTGTCAAAGGACCAGAATATTTCTGTCAAAATAGCAGGTTTAACAGCCAGTGAATAACCCAGGTGGTTATGAAAAGCAATTTCTGCAGATTTCAAGGTGGCTCTTTTCCTTGCTGACATGTGATGTTTGTTCTCACGATGGTCTTCCAAGTCCCACTGGTGAAGGGGCTTTGACGACAGTTGCCAAGTGGCCTTGCTGATGTCAGTTCATACAGACAGGGGTAAAGGCCGCAATGTCTCTGAGATTTACATTTCCAGTCCTGTTGTTGCATCCCAGAAAGTGAATTTGGGTGGTTACAAGTGTTTTTGATAGATGTATTTCTGCAGTCCTCACTACCTGCTTGGCTCCAAAGCACTGATGTCAGGTTTCTCTGTTTTTAGGCCATTGAGGGTAGTTACATTGACAAGAAATGCCCTTTCACTGGGAACGTCTCTATTCGTGGTCGTATCCTGTCAGGTAAGGCCTAAGAAATGCTTCTGTTCTTTGGGTGGAATTGTTACTTTGGCTACATTTCAAAACCTTTTGGTTACATGAACACCCTGTAGGGAATGGGCTTTGCAGGCCTGTGTGAGTAGAGCTGTCGTAGGTTCTGAATCCATCAGGTGAACAAAATTTTGGCACGTGATCTAATTAATTGAAAACAGCCTGCTGTTTGAACCTTGCATAGAGTAGGGCAGATTGCAGTTGTCCTTGAGTCTGAGTCTGCTGGAACTACCAACCCCAGCATACAGCAATCATTGTTAAAGGTGGTAGACGTAGCTTGCCTTTAATGTGCATCCCACTTTTTAGGAGCTTGGATCCCAAGACACCAGATGCCTCCCTTAGGATTTGTACGCTGCCTACCTGAAATTAATCTATCTCTCCTTTTCACTGCTACTGTGGTCCTGAGCTGCAAATGATGCCATTCTCACGATGGTCTTCCAAGTCTCGTGGTGAAGGGACTTTGACGACACTGCCAAACGGCTTTGCTGATGCCTGGCAAAAGGACCTGAGAGGTGGGCAGTGCCCTTCCAGAGAGAACTGCCACTTCTTAGCTCAGGGGAAGCTCTTTACACGGAAATAGAACTGTTTTGACCCAGATAATGAAGAGATCAATTTCAGGGGGACGTGTTGCTTTTTAAAAATGCATGCGGAGGCAGCAGACTTGGTAATGTTGCCCAGAATTACCTGAAACCATCCTTTGAAGGTTAAGTACTGAGTAATCGATTTCTAATCTACAGTGGATTAGAGAGAGAGAACCAGTCCTTTCCAAGAATAAGGAATAACTAATTAGACAGCTGCCATCATCTGAATGTAATGCAGGGTAGGATAGAGGGATTGTAGTACCTATGTTAATGCATGAAGCAGGACTTTCAGCCTTGTAAAACTGGTACTGTAGTGCTTGGAGGGAGGATGGGCTACTGGTTAAATCAGGGGTCATGTTCTCAATAATCCCAGTTCAATGTATGTCTTTGAGCGGAGCCAGGGGAGGCAAGTCTTTTCATTTGTCTCCAATCTATACAATCAAGGTTGGTGTTTAAGCTTTGTAGGGAATGAAGTGCACTATATTGTACTGGATGGACTTCTCTATAAATCATTGATTAAAATAGCTTAATGGTAACATAATGGGAAAACGCAACCTTGAAAGTCTCCTGCATTCAAATACTATATTGTCTGAGTCCCACTCTCCAGACCTGAGCTTTTTTGAGGAAATCTCAGGCCTTATCTATACTAGGAGGCTTTTGCCAGTGTAGTTATACTTGTAAAGCTAAGCTGGAAAAGCCTTTCTATTATGGATGCAGTGATACCAGTTCCCTGAACAAGCAAAGATATACTGGCATAAGCACAGTGATACTGGTACGTGTCCGCACTGGAGCTTATACCAGCAAAGCTGTGTTGGTTTTAAAAAAAAAAAAAGCTACATAACTATACTGGAATAACTTCTTAGACCAGGCCTCTGTGAAATAGCAGCTTCTGCTTAAACACCAAAATGAGGCGTGCTCAACACTTCTCTCCCTCTTTATCCCTGTAGGTGTGGTTACCAAGATGAAGATGCAGCGTACCATCGTCATCCGGAGGGATTACTTGCACTATATCCGCAAGTACAACCGTTTTGAGAAACGCCACAAGAACATGTCTGTGCACCTCTCCCCCTGCTTCAGGTGAGCACAGGAGCAGTACTGGGGCTGCCCTGTCTAGCAGTGATTTGAAGGGAAGAGCACAGCACCTCTACTCTGAGCATTGGTCATACTTGACATAGCCAATCTGTACCATTCACTAACCAGATAAGAGTCCTGAGGACTACAGGCCCCAGAACGCAGTGATGTCATCTGGGCACAAGATGAGGAGTCTGGATATCTGTACTAATCCATTCTGATATGACTGGCAAGTGGCTATCTTCTGCCTCTGTTTTCCCATGTGTAAAATGGGAATGACTTACCTGTCTCGCTAGGTTGGTGTTAAGGTTAAAGTATGTCAATGCTTTGAAGTTGAGATGTGCTGCAAGTGCTAAATACTACGTAAGTCTCAACCCAAACAGGAAGCTGTTCAGATCAAAAGAGCATCTGATACCCAGAATTGTAGATGATGACTGCACTTTTCTCTAGAAAGGTAAATGAAGTGGATCCACACTGTAAAGATATATGGGCTGTGCTTTTCCTGCTCCTGACCTAGAGCCTGTTTGCTGGTGATGATGTCTAAACTCACGATGGTCTGCAGAGCCCCCACTGGTGAAGGGGGACTGCTGAAAATGCCAGTCTGGCAATGCTGAACCATAAAACATGTTCTGGTCTGGCTGCCCCTAGTTTCAAATGCTTCTCTGTGCAGGTACTCTCTGGCAAACTGTCAGAGCCTGTATGTGTCGGGAAGTTTATAAAGTGAGCTTGTCTCTGTGTGACCTGTGTCCATTTAGTAAACATCGAAGTTTTTACACGTTTCCTGGGAAGAAGTCTTCTTGTAGTGCTTAAGATTGGGGAACTTACCAAGAATGGGGACTCAGTCTTTATGCTATTTCCTGGTGTTATTCTTCCATCTTGAGTAAGTCTCTTCATCTCTGTTCCGTATTCCTTTGTAACATGGGGATACTTGCCTGCCTCCCTGGAGATTGTAAAACTTCATAAATAATTATAAAGCTCTTGGAGATCCTTGGAGGAAAGGTACTATAGCAGAATATAGTCAACCTCTAAAATGACATGCTAAGATAAATGTAGTCGGAGCAGAGAGAGGGTGCTGTAGCTTAACACTACACTGATCCCTGTGTGGACACTCATTCCAAGGACTCTAAGATGTCCTGGATTAACATTTCAGTCCAAATTCCAGTGATGGGGAACCAAGCAAGAAATTTTCCCGAGTATCTGAAAATTGCAAGGAAAGCACCTAATCTTTGCAGGGGTGACGTGTCCGCAAGCACTTGTTTTAACCCTGATTAACATTCCCTGGTGGGAACTTTGTGTGCTATCTGTCTTATATCTTGGAACTTGCTTTCCATACATGCTAAAGCCAAATGCTAGACACCCCTGGTTTGGAAGTGGAGGGAGGACCTCTCACTTACTGAAAGCAAATGCTACCTGTTTGGCACTTAAACAGCAGCAGAAGGTGCCTTAAATACTTTAGGTACACGAGACCTGTTTCTCAGTGTTGTCTTGCTCAGTTGCATTTTGTCTCTTCAGTGCTGTGCTGGTACATTTGTGCTGCAGAAACAAATTGATGGTAACCAAGAATCTGCTGCTTTTGTAGTGAACTTAAAGCAGTTGTGCTTTTTTCCAGGGATGTCCAGATTGGGGATATCGTTACTGTGGGGGAATGCCGTCCCCTCAGCAAGACAGTCCGATTCAATGTCCTCAAGGTCACAAAGGCTGCTGGCACCAAGAAGCAGTTCCAGAAGTTTTAAAGGCGACAAATGGATGATCAGGATGAATAAAGCTTTTGTAAAAACCTGTTTGGTTTGTCATCTGAAATGACTGTAGGACTCTAGCAAAGGATAGTGGGCCTGCTCCAGTTCATAGAGTATCTCCAGGAGTGCTACGTGGTCATGTTACTCTCTTCACATCTCAGTGCTGAGATTGGTAATTCTAAATGTCCCAAAGGGGGAGGGAGGAGGGCTACGCATGTACAAAGAAGGCATGAACTGTTTTTGGCTTCCCTGTCTTTGCTGTAAGACTCCTCTTTTCATACAGAGATTGCTCCATGGTGTACAAGCCAGCTGAACAATGCAGGGAGATTTCTCAGCCTGTATAACAAGAGGGGCTGTGTTCCATTTTTTAATGAGACTCTTCTCCCAAGTGTGTATGTTGTGTCTGAGTGAAATGAATTTTCAACAGCCTTTCAATGTAAATTGACTTCCTTTTTCAATCAGGCGTCATTTCTTCCTGGCCTAGCCCTGCTAGTTCAAGACTTTCAAGAAAGTCTGAACAAGAGCAACATTTCTATTAAAAAAAAAAAACAAAAAAACCCAGGTTTTTAGAGGGAATTTGGATGCTTTAGGTCAAACAGGGCAATCTTCAGCCTGGGCTGAAAGGCAGCACTGCACTCAGTGATGATCACAGCCCCCCTGCATGCTCTAGCCTCTATTTTCTCTTTCTCTAGTCCCATGATTGTTCTGTGGATAAATATTTAGTTGGGGGGTGAGAGGGAATGCCTCCAGAGCAGGGGTTGGCAGACTGGGGCCCAGTCCCCCTGCTCCAGTTGTCATCTGCCCATAGGGGAACAGCTTCACCAAGAGTGAGGAGGGAGCCCCCATCAAATATCCTAGGGCTCAGGGATAGTGCTTTGGGGAGTGGGGGGCCCTATTCAAATCCTCTCTCCCCATCAGGCTGAGCTGGGAATTAAAGCTGGCTTTCCCACATCCTAGGTGGATGCTGTCACTGGACTGAAAGGTCCTTGCCATTTTGTGGAGCATGAGACCGGCATCTAGCTCATTTCCTGAAGAGGTGGGTACCCACTCGAGGAGGGAGGTTCCCACGGGTGTCTTGCAAAACAGGAGCGTCCTTGGATTTAGGTGTGCTCCTCTGAGAGGTGCATGGTCTTGCACACACCCCTGGGAGCATTTTCCATGGGCTAGGTGAGATGTCTCCCTGTCTAGTCTGGTTTGTGGATTGCATGAGGGGCTGGATGTGGCTCTGTGAATCTGTGGTGTTCCTGTGACTTTGCTAGGTGCCAGGCTGCTCAGCATTGCAGTGCCTGTGAGTTTCCCACCCTGGCTCCCTTTTTTCTTCCCGGCCTGCCTGGAGCCCCACAGCAGCCAGAAGGTCTAATTACAAAGAGTTTGCTGCAAGGGGAGATGGTCACCGTCAAGTGAAGCTGAAAGTGGTTTGGGTTGCATGGCTAAAAGGCCTGAGGGCTGAGTTGGGGTGAGGAACATGTGGGTCGCTCACAGATAAAGAGCCTGCGCTGTGGTCACCTTAAACCCAGTTTGGCTCCTGTTAGTGGAGCCCGTCTATCCACATGCACCCAGACACAGTGCTAGAAAGAGGAGTGTGGGGGGGCATACCCATTGATAAGGAATGCTGGGGGAGGGGCCAGGAATATAAACAAGCTCCCTCATAAGCTTCTCCTGTCAGAGCCAAACCCTGGAGTCAGATGTGTGGGAAGAGAAAAGGGAATGAGTGCGCACCAGATGTATTACTTTAGCGGGATCATATGGGCCCAAAGAGTCCAAGGTGTTAAAAAAATAGAAAGGGCTATTGGGAGCACAAATGCAGGGCCATGTTAAGGAACCCTGAAAGGGAGAGGGGTGCAATAGCCGGCACCTTTATTATTTTGCGCACGGATAAGGTCTAATTTCTGTTAGACCAGTTTTGCTTTATTGATTTCCCGTCCCCCACTTCTCCTGTTTGCCAGACATGATCCTAACACGCCCCTTGAACTACATCAAGAGGCCTTTTCGTTTAGACTCATTCAGTCCCTCTGTCTCCCTTTTGCACCTTTTCCCATCATGATTTATTGTGACGTTTTATGAGTGTTCACTTTTCACAGTTGAGTCACCCCAGGGTAAATCTGTAGCCCAATTATCAGAACAGACCCGACGCCGGCACAGGTGAAAGAGGCAGTGCCCAGCAGTGCTCACTCTCACATTGTTTTCGCAGTGAGGGGAGTTTGGCTGGGCTAGAGCCCTGTGCCTGCCTCTGTTCCTCAGCATCCAGTGATAGCACTTCTGGCTGACCACCCTGTACAGTTGTCTTTGATGTCTCTGGGGGCAGCATGAACAGGGAGAGGGGCGTCTGCACCCAGCAGCAACGGGTCTCACTGTGGCGGTCAAGAGTGGATCACTAGCGAAATAGGAGTCTGGAGAAGAGAAGAGAGAGGGGACGTGATAACAGCTTTCAAGTACATAAAAGGTTGTTACAAGGAGGAGGGAGAAAAATTGTTCTCATTAATCTCTGTGAGTAGGACAAGAAGCAATGGGCTTAAACTGCAGCAAGGATGGTTTAGATTGGACATTAGGAAAAACTTGCTAACTGTCAGGGTGGTTAAGCACTGGAATAAATTGCCTAGGGAGGTTGTGGTATCTCCATCATTGGAGATTTTTAAGAGCAGGTTAGACAAACACCTGTCGGGGTGGCCATGAGTGCAGGGGGCTGGAGTGGCCCTCCTGAGGTCCCTTTCAGTCCTACAGTTCTATGTACTGTGTGCATCATGAGGCCTAGTGTGGAATATCCAAGGGTGACATCTCTGGGTGCAGATACTGCCCAGCCGAAAGCCGCCAGCCCAGCTGGGCTTCTCAGCTGACATCTGCACCCGCAAAGATACCTCCGTTATGCAGCAAGGAGATATTAAGGATCTCCTTGCCTGGGGCCATTGGGCAGGATGTGTCATTGTGTACGTGTTCCCAGATGCCTGTTGTCATTGGAGACCGAGGCTTTAATGCTTTGAAACCATCTTCTTGCATGGTTGACAAAGCTGCTCACGCTGTCACGGATCTTCTGCTGCTCCCAAGGAAACTCCCCATTGCTACAAATACTTAAAATTAGGATGGGCAAAGCCGTGGAGGATCCATCTTTCCCTGGCTTCTGGGAAATAGACGAGATGAGTCCTGGTATAGGTTTTCCAGCTGAAACATCCACGGAGAGCAACAAAATGATAAGAGTTTTAGGCGCTAGGAGCTATGAGGAAAGGTTGAAAAAACTGGGCCTGGGTAGTCTAGAGGAGATTGCAGGGGGATATGGTAACAATCTTCCAACATCTAAAAGGTTGTTGTATGGATGATGTGACACTTGTTCTGCAGGTCCACCAAGGTTAGGGCAAGAAGGAATCAGCTTAATTGCAGTAAGGGAGCTTTAGGTTAGATGTTATGAAAACCTTTCCTATTGGAAGAGGTAACCGAGGGAGGTTATGGGATCCCCATCACGGGAGGTTTTTAGGAAGGTCAGTCAAACATCTGTCAGGGTTGGTCTAGTCATATTTAGTCCTGCCTCATCAAAGGAGATAGACAAGATGCCATCTGGAGATCTCTTCCCGCCCTACATATCTATGATCCTGTACTAAGGGGGGGACTGTCAGACAAGCTCGGACAGGCTCAGTTCAAACATTTCAGTCACACTCGGACGGCAAAAGAAAACCTTATCCACCAATGCACAAAAAGATCTGTAACGTTCTTTGTACCTATCACATCCAGGAGGATAAATATTTACATGCTCACCTTTAAAGGTCAGTTTCGTGCTAATGAGAAGAGCCAGCCACCCTAAAGTCCTGTTGGTCCATGATGGATGGATCAAGACCTTGCATTGAGCAAGCTTCCCACACACATCGTCCCCAGCCAAAGAGCATCTACCTTGTCTAGCTACTTTCATCCACCCCCCGTCAGATCTCAGTGCCTCAGAATGCCCTGGGAGGCTGCCAGACCGGCTCACCAGGGGAGCATGGGGCCCCCGCCTCAGAGCTCTCCATCTGCCAGGTGAGCGTGGGGCCGCCCCGAAAGAGCCAGCGCCACCTTGTCCCCATCAAGGTGGATGGAAGGAAGGTCCAGGGGGTCTGGGACACGGGCACTGAGGTGATGCTGGCCCTGCCTGAGGTGGTGAGGCCTGGGCCGGATAGTGCCCGATATCTACCTAACCCTGAGGGTGGTGTTGGTGCCCCCACCCCCAGTTATGGTACCTGTGATGAGGGTACATCTGAGGTGGGGGGCCCAGGAGGGCCCCCAGGAGATGGGGGTGCACGATCAGTTACCAGCCACGGTGCTGATGGGGAGTAATCTGGAGGAGTGGCCAGGGGAACCCCAGAGCACCTTGCCCATAGCTAGAGCTGGTGAGATCCCCCAGCACGGTGTGGGGGACCCTGCCCCAGCAGGACAGGAGCTACCAGGGGCAGAGCTTAGCGGGGCTGGGACCCAGACACGGCCAAGGGCGGTGAATAGAATCATAGAATATTGGAGTTGGAAGGGACCTCAGGAGGTCATCTAGTCCAACCCCCTGCTCAAAGCAGGACTAACTTCAGCTATATCATCCCAGCCAGGGCTTTGTCAAGCCGCAGCTTAAAAACCTCTAAAGAGGGAGATTCCACCACCTCCCTAGGTAACCCATTCCAGTGCTTCACCACCCTCCTAGTGAAAAACTTTTTCCTAATGTCCAACCTAGACCTCCCCAACTTCAACTTGAGACCGTTGCTCCTTGTTCTGTCATCTGCCACCACCGAGAACAGCCTAGCTCCATTCTCCCTGGAGCCCCCTTTCAGGTAGTTAAAGGCTGCTATCAAATCCCCCTCATTCTTCTCTTTTGCAGACTAAACAAGCCCAGTTCCCTCAGCCTCTCCTCATAAGTCCTGTGCTCCAGCCCCCTAATCATTTTTGTTGCCCTCCGCTGGACTCTCTCCAACTTGTCTACATCCTTTTTGGAGTGGGGGTCCCAAAACTGGATACAATATTCTAAATGCGGCCTCACCAATGCCGAATAAAGGGGAATAATCACTTCCTGCGACCTGCTGGCAATGCTCCTCCTAATGCAGCCCAATATACTATTAGCCTTCTTGACAACCAGGGCACACTGCTGACTCATCTCCAGCTTTTTATCCACTGTTACCCCCAGGTCCTTTTCTGCAGAGCTGCTGCCCAGCTCGTCGGTCCCCAGTCTATAGCTGTGCATGGGATTCTTCCTTCCTAAGTGGAGGACTCTGCACTTTTCTTTGTTGAACCTCATTAGATTTCTTTTGGCCCAATCCTCCAGTTTGTTTAGGTCACTCTGTATCCTATTCCTACCTTCCAGGGTATCTACCACTCCCCCCAGCTTAGTGTCATCCGCAAACTTGCTGAGGGTGCAATCCACCCCATCCTCCAGATCATTAATGAAGATGTTGAAGAAAACCGGCCCCAGGACCGACCCCTGGGGAACTCCGCTTGTGACCGGTTGCCAGCTAGACATGGAGCCATTGATCACTACTCATGGAGCCCTATGCTCTAGCCAGTTCTCTATCCATTTTATAGTCCATTCATCCAACCCATACTTCTTTAACTTGCTGATAAGAATACTGTGAGAGACAGTATCAAAAGCTTTGCTAAAGTCAAGGTATATCACATCCACCGCCTTCCCTACATCCACAGAGCCAGTCACCTCTTCATAGAAAGCAATCAGGTTGGTCAGGCATGACTTTCCCTTGGTGAATCCGTGTTGACTGTTTCTGATCACCTTCCTCTCTTCCAAGTGCCTTAAAATGGATTCCTTAAGGACCTGCTCCATGATTTTTCCAGGGATTGAAGTGAGGCTGACCGGTCTGTAGTTCCCTGGATCCTCTTTCCTCCCTTTTTTGAAGATGGGCACTATATTAGATTTTTTCCAGTCCTCAGGGACCTCCCCCTGTTGCCACGAGCTTTGAAAGATAATAGCCAATGGCTCTGAAATCACCTCAGCCAACTCCCTCAGCACCCTCGGGTGCATTGCATCCTGCCCCATGGACTTGTGTATGTCCAATCCTTCTAAATAGTCTTGGACCTGTTCCTTCAGCACTGCGGGATGTTCGCCTCCTTCCCATTCTGTGCCACCCAGTACAGTAGTCTGGGAGCTGATCTTGTCTGTGAAGACAGAGGCAAAAAAAGACATTGAGTACCTCAGCTTTCTCCACATCCTCCATCACTAGGTCGCCTCCCTCATTCTCCAAGGGACCCACACTTTCCCTAATCTTCCTCTTGTTGGCAACATGCCTGTAGAAACCCATCTTGTTCCCCTTCACGTCCCTTGCTAGCTGCAACTCCAGTTGTGCTTTGGCCTTCCTGATTTCATTCCTGCATGTTCGAGCAGTGTTTATATAATCCTCCCTAGTCATCTGACCAAGCTTCCACTTCTTGTAAGCTTCTTTTTTGTGTTTAAGTTCGCCAAGGACATCTTTGTTAAGCCAAGCTGGACGCCTACCATATTTGCTGTTCTTTCTACACATCGGGATGGTTCCACCCCCATCCCCAGCAACCAAATTCCAGACCGAGCTGCGGCGGGACCCCTCATTAGTGAAGCTGAGGGAACTTGCTGGCCACGGGGCTCTGAAACCCCTTGGGGGAGACTGTAGGGAAAGATTCCTGGGGAGAAGGGTTCCTGTACCGGGAATGGGCTCCCCCAGGGAGGTAGAACCGTGGGGGATCAGGAGGCAGCTGGTGGTCCCCCAGAAGTACTGCCACAGGCGATTGTACCTGGCCCATGATGACCCTCTCTTGGGGCACCAGGGGATCCAGTGCACCAGACAGAGGCTGCTGCAGAACTTTTACTGGCCGGGGATCCTTGACGAACTGAACTGCCGGTCCTGTGACCCCTGCCAGAGGGTAGGGCAGGCCCAGGACAAGCAGCCCTGAGACCCCTGCCCATCATAGAGGAACCTTTCCAGAAGGTGGCAATAGACATAGTGGGGCCCCTCAGTAAGGGCCCCTGGTCGGGGAAGAAATACGTTCTGGTGGGGGTAGATTTCGCTACTCGCTACCCACAGGCTGTGGTTCTGTCCTCTACAGAGGCTGGCACTGTGGCAGATCCCTGCTGGCCATTTTCAGCAGGGTTGGGTTTCAGCCGGGAGGTCCTTACAAGGGTCCAATTTCACCTCAGCCCTGCTTCGGTGCATGTGGGAGAAGTGCAGGGTCCGGCACACCTGGGCCTCAGCCTGTCACCCTCAGTCCAATGGGCTGCTGGAGAGGTTCAACGGGACCCTGAAGATGATGCTGAAGACTTTTATAGTCAAGTACCTGCCCCACCTGCTGTTCGCCTACAGGGAAATGCCCCAGGAATCCACAGGGTTCTCCCCCTTCGAGTTGATGTACAGGAGACGAATGAGGGGACCCCTGGACTTGGTGAGGAATGAATAGAAGGGGAAGGCCTCTCCCGAGGGGGAATCAGTGATGGAGTATGTACTAGCTTTCCACTCATGGGCTTGGCCAGGGAGAACTTAGCCAGGCCCAAAGGAAGCAGAAGGTCTGGTATGATCACACCGTGCGTGCCCACTCCTACGGCACCGGGGACCAGGTGATGGTTCTCATCCCGGTGCAGAGAAATAAGCTCCAGGCCGCCTGGGATGGACCCTGTAAGGTCGTCAAACAGCTGAGTGAGGTGAACTATGTGGGGGAACTGTCTAACTCGGCGCACGGCCACTGGGTATATCATGTCAACATGATGAAGCCGTACTTCAACAGGGAGGGGCTGGTGCTGGCAGTGTGTGGCCAGTGGGAGGAGAAGCGGGGAGATCTCCTGGTGGGTCTCTTTCCTGAGACCCAAGCCGGCCTCCCACTGGAATCAATTCCCCTCTCTGACCAGCTAACCCTGGCCCAGCAGGCAGAGATCAGAGCGGTGCTGGGCTCTTATCAGCCACTGTTCTCCAGCCGGCTGGGGCTCACCGACCTGACTGTCCACTGGGTAGAGATGGGAGAAAATCCTCCCATCAGGTGTTCCCCTTCCAGAGTCACTGGGAAAACAGCCCAAGATCTGAAGAAAGGGGTCCAAGATATGCTGGCCCTGGGGGTGATCCAGCCATCCACCAGCCCATGGGCCTCTCCAGTAGTGCTGGTCCCCAAGAGAGACAGGACGATCCGGTTCTGTGCGGACTATCGGAAGCTGAACGCCATCACTGTGTCCAATGCCTACCTCATGCCTTGAACGGATGAGATTCTAGATAAGCTGGGGGAGCTGGTTACCGCACCACTATGGATCTCACCGAGGGCTATTGGCAGGTGCCCTTAGACCCAGGTGCTAGACAGAAATCTGCCTTCATCACCCCATAGAGCTCTTTGAGTTCCTGGTCCTGCCTTTCGGCCTCACAGGGGTGCCTGCCACCTTCCAGCACCTCGTGGACCAGTTACTGAGCGGGATGGAGAGCTTCATCCTGGCGTACATCCATGATATCTGTGTCTTTAGCCAGATCTGCCACAGGTCTCCTGTGTCCCAGGAGAATAGGGTGCTGGGATGCTGGAAGGAGGCAGGGCTGACAGTGAAGGCAGAGAAGTGTAAGGTGAGGATGACTGAGGTTACATACCTGGGATACAAGGTAGAGAACAGCCGCCGAAAGCCAGAGCCGGCCAAGGTGGAGGCGATCAGAGACTGGCCGATCCCCCAGACTAAGAACCATGTCCAGGCCTTTATCAGGATGGCGGGTACTACCGGAGGTTTGTAACTCACTTCAGCTCCGTAGCCGCCCCCCATCACTGAGTGACATAATAAGAGGAAGCCAGACAAGGTGGTCTGGACTGAGCAGTGCCAGAAAGCCCCCTGTGCGCTGACAGAGGTTCTAATCCATGTCCTGGCTCTATTACATCTATTGCACCATTGTGCTGCAACACTGGCAGACAACAAGGACTATTGGTGACTGGTTATTTAAGCAGAGTCCACACTGACTAAGGCAAGTGGGGAGGTGATTTGGCACTGGGATTTGGCATATTTACCTCTTGCTTAGCAAGCGAGGTTCAGCTGGAGGCGACCCCCCTCAAGCAGGGCAGGCTAAGCACAGTTCTGCTGCCCTTTATTCATACAATAAGGGTAGCAACATTTCTTTACCCCTCCATTCAAATGCCAGTGTGATTTTTAACCCAAACCATCCAAAAGTGATCATTTTGGCGCAGCAGCTCCATCTGCTGTGCACTGTATGCATTTGTAATCTGGCTGTGATAACTCAGCCATTAAGAACATCCGAATGTCTGACAGCACAAGGAAGATGCTGGAATGACGTATTGAAGAATCAGTTTGTAAGCACCTGGAGGATAATAGGGTTATAATGAATAACCAACATGGATTTGTCAAAAACAAATCATGTCAGAGCAACCTAATTTCCTTCTTATTGGCCTACTGGAAAAGGGGCAGCAGTAGACATCATAGATCTTGATTTTGGCGAGGAGTTTGCTTATGAGAATGTCATTTGGGAATATAACAAACTAGGGAAATGAGCTCGAGATGAAATTACTCTAAGGTGGCTGCACCACTAATGAGAGACTGTACTCAAAGACTAGTTATCAACGGTTCACTGTCAAACTGGGAGGACATAGCTATTGGGGTCCCACAGGGATCTGTCTTGGGTCCAATATCATCAGCGTTTGCATTTGTGACTTGGATAATGGAGTGGAGGCTATGCTCCTAGAATGTGTGGATGACACCAAGCTGGGAGGGGTTGCAAGCACTTTGGAGGACAGATTTAGAATTCAAAATGACCTTGACGAATTACAGAATTGGTCTGAAATCTACAAAATGATATTCAGTAAAAACAGAGGCTAAGTACTACACTTGGGAAGGAAAAGAATCAAATGCACAGCTACAAATGGGGAATAACTGGCTAGGCAGTCGTACTTCAGAAAAGGATCAGGAGGTTATAATGGATCACAAATTAAATATCAGTTAATAATTAGTGGCAAAATAGGCTAATATAATTCTGGGGTGAATTAGCAGGAGGGTTGTATGTAAGAAGGGAGGCCATTGTCCCACTCTGTTCGGAACTAGTGAGTCCTCACCCAGAGTATTGTGTCTATTTTTGGAAACCATGCTTTCAGAAAGATTTGGACAAACTGGAGAGAGTCCAGAGCAGAGTAACCACAATGATAAAAGTTTTAAACAACCTGACCTATGAAGACAGGTTAAAAACACTGGGGCATGTTTAGTCTTTAGAAAAGAGGACTGAGATGGGATGAAGTAACAGTCTTCAAATATGTGAAGGGCTGTTATAAAGAGAATGGCGATCAGTTGTTTTCCATGCCCACTAACGGTGGGACAGATAATAATCAGCTTAATCTACTGCAGGGGAGATTTAGGTTAGGTATTAGGATAAACCTAACTGTAAGGGCAGGTAAGAACTGGAATAGGCTTCCAAGGGAGGTTGTGGAATCCCCATCAATGGAGGTCTTTAAGACCAGACTGGAAAAACACCTGTCTAGGGATGATCTAGGTTTTCCTGGTCTCAGTGCAGGGGCTGGACTAGTGGACCTCTTGAGGTCCTTATGATTCTGTGATTCAACCCCTCCATGCAGAATCCTGTTCTGCTAAACATTTACACAGCGGTTAGAGTGTTTTACTGCTGATATGAGCTCGGAATGGACAAACTGCCAGGAGTTCAAGGCTTTGTGAACAGCTTCATTCTTTGGGCAAATCTAATTTTGAAACTTTGTTTCCTGAAAATTTAAACCCATCATGTTCTGATTTAGTTTGAGAAAGCAAGACGCATAACGTTCTCGCTAAGAGCAACCAGGCCACTTTTACTGGATTTAGATGCCTAACATTAGGAATCCAGGTTTGGGCTTCTTTCATTTCTCGTTAGAATTTCTCTCTGCCCCTTTTGCACAATCTCTCTATTTGTTTCTCGTGCAGCCCAGCCCCCCAGTTCTTCATTTCCCACCCTGTGTTTCCATTGGATTTTCTTCTCTCATCTCACGACAGAAAGAGTCCTAACAACGTTCATGTTCCAGCTGAACTTTCAGACCAACAAGTCCATGGTAACAAAACCATGTGCGGCAGATAACAGACACATTCACACATACACACCTGGGGACCTGTGACTAGAACCGGGTACCTTTTGACTGCCAATCACAACACCACCTGCAAGTTATGATAACATTAGAAGGTGTCTTGATGCCAGGCGGGTTGTCAAAAGGCAGTTCAGGCTCAAACAGAGTTAATTTGCTGCTACACTTCACCAGCTAAATCAGGGTTAAAATCAGCAAGACCCTGGTGCTCCCTGCTGGCTCTGAGCCATCCACTGGGACTCCCAAGGCTGCACTATAAATATCCCTGTGTCTCAGCACTGGTCAGTGCAGATTCCCCGTGACCTGCCGCTCCCCGCCTGGATCGCAGGCAGAGATTCCTCATCCCCGGCTGGGGCAGGAGCCAGGTGAGTCTTTTGCATGAAACATTTGGGTCCAGAGCAGCTCTCTAGCCACTTTCAGCCCACTAAATGCTGCTGAATGCCAGAGTGAGAGACAGGGGATCCGCTGATGCAGGGGAAATGCCCTTGGGAGATGCAGACACTTGCCCAAGCAGGGTGTATAATACAGCGTCACTGCCTGAGACATACAGCCGTTCTCTGACCTGACAGACTCAGTTCTGCTCATCATTATTTAATATTTATACGACAGCAACCCCCGAAGGTGCCAGGTGGGACAAGTGCCCTGATGGGCCTTGTGCTGTACAAACACACAGGAGAGAGAACACAGTCCCTGCTCTGAAGAGCACCCAGGCTGATTATTAACGTTTCCCCCTTTTTGACTGGAGCAGCTAGTCACATTCTGGGACTGCGAGAAGTTCCAGTTCAAACCAGAAACTGACAGAGCCTGATATTTCCCTTTGATGCAATCTCTGACCACAGAAGGAGGCAAAAACCAAAAGAGCAGTTTCTTCATACAGCCCCAGGCCACTTTAGCCAGCAGACCGCAAAAGATCTCTCTCTAGCTTCTTCCAGGCTCACACTAAGCTCACAGGGTCCTGTGCCTGGCTTCCTTGCTTTTTCTCTCTAACTCTATATTGTTGTCCGTCCCCAGTTTCTGTGTGTTCTTTCATTCCCACCTCTTGGTCCCCCCTTTTGTACTCTCCCCCCCACACACACAGCTGGACACAATATCCAGTGGAACCTCCTGTGCACATGGTACCAGTTCCTGGGCAGATTCTAATGGCCATTGATTACAGGTGGCCATAGATGCTGGAACTTTAATAGAGATCTATAAAATCATGACTGGTGTGGAGAAAGTAAATAAGGAAGTGTTATTTTTTCCTCATAACACAAGAACTAGGGGTCACCCAATGAAATGAATAGGCAGCAGGTTTAAAACGAACAAAAGGAAGTATTTCTTCACACAATGCACAGTCAACCTGTGGAACTCCTTGCCAGAGGACGTTGTGAAGGCCAGGATTATAACGGGGTTCAAAGAAGAACTAGATAAATTCCTGGAGGATAGGTCCATCAATGGCTGTTAGCCAGGATGGTCAGGGATTGCTGTTTGTCAGAGGCTGGGAATGGGTGACGGGTTGGATCACTTGATAATTACCTGTTCTGTTTATTCCCTCTGAAGCACCTGGCATTGGCCACTGTCGGAAGATAGGATACTGGATGGACCCTTGCTCTGACCCAGTCTGGCCATTCTTATGTTCTTAGGTTAGGGTTAGCTAGGGTTGCTGGAGTGGGGGGGAGGGGGGTCCCGCAGCCCCTGTTTTGAAGTTATTTCCATCATATACAGGGATTACAGTTTGGTTCACTGGATCTTAGCACTCCCACTATACACATTGTTCCATCACCCTGGGTGTGGCCCCACAACTATCTTAAATGAAGGGTGTGTTCACATATTATCTTGAACGAGATTTTAACTCAGCCCCCCACAATATTGTGGTTTAACCCAGCCCACCACAATAACAGGCCAGAGACCTGCCCCGCAATAGCAGAGCATTTAGAAAAACTTCCAATCTTGATTTTAATAATTCTCAGTGATGGAGAATCTACCACAACCCTTGGCAAGTTGTTCCAATGGTTAATTATGCTCACCACTAAAAATCGACACCTTATTTCCAGTCCAAGTTTGTCTAGCTTCAACTTCCAGCCAGTGGATCATATTTTACCTTCCTCTGCTAGACTGAAGAGCCCATTATTAAATCTTCATTCCCCATGTAGGTACTTACAGACTGTGATCGAGTCACCCCTTAACCTGTCTTTGTTCAGCAAAATAGATGGAGCCCCTGAAGTTTGTCACTAGAAGGACAATTGTCTGATCCTTTCATCATTCTCGGGCTCTGCTCTGACCCCTCTCCAATTTACTGACCTTCTTGAATTGTGGACACCGGAACTGGACACAGTATTCCAACAGTGGCTAAACCAGTGCCCAATACAGAAGTAAAATAACCTCTCTGCTCTTACTCTACTTCTCCATTTATGCATCCAAGAATTTAATTTGTCTGTTTGGCCACACGGTGTTACCTCAAGCTCATGTTCAGCTGCTTATCCACCATGACCCCCAACTCTTTTTCAGAGTCACTTCTTCGCAGCATAGAGTCCCCCAGCCTGTATGTATGACCAGCATTCTTTGTTACTCATTGTATACATTTACATTTAGTCATATTATAACCCATATTGTTTGCCTCCACTCAGCTTACCAAGTGATCCAAATCAGTCTGTGTCATTGACCTGTCCTCTTCGTTATTTCCCACTCTCCCAATCTTTTTATCATCTGCCAACTTTCTCAGTGATGATTTTACAGTCTCTTTCAGGTCATTGATAAAAATATTAAATAGCACAGGGACAAGAACTGATCCCTGTGAGATTCCACCAGAAACACACCCATTTGATGATGATTCCCATCTACATTACATATTGAAACCTGTTTGTTAACCAGGTTTTAACCCACTTGATGTGTGCCATTTTAATTTTATAGCTTTCTAGTATTTTAATTAGTGTCATGCAGTATCAAGCCAAATAACTTACAGAAGTCTAAGTATATTGTGTCAACACTGTTAGCTTTATCAACCAAACTCAAAACAAGATAGCAAGTTAGTTTGACAGAATCTCTTTTCTATAAACCCGTGTTGATCTGCATTAATTACTTTAACTTCCTTTATTAATTGAAACCCATCTCAGCTGCTCCATTATCTATAATTACCCAGTTATCCCATTTACCCTTTTAAAATATTGTCAGAACATCAGCTTCCTTCCAGTCTTCTGGAAATTCCTTGGTGTTCCAAGGCATCTTGAAAATCAATATTAACAGTTTAGTGAACTCCTCAGCCAGCTCTTTTAAAACTCTCGATTGCAAATCATCTGGATCTGTTGATTTAAAAATTTCTGTCTTTAGTAGCTGCTGTTTAATGTCCTCTTGAGATACTAGTGAAATGGAAAGAGTGTTACCATATAATATGACCACATAATCTGTTTTTTCATCCTCAATATAAAGTTCCCAGTGCAGGGAATGGGATATTTCTTTCAGTGCAACAGGCCGAAAAGGACTGGAGTGTGGGTTCAAGGAAAATAGGTGTAACAACTCCCTGCCTAGGTCATCAGAACAGTTACCATCTAAGCTGAAGAAGTAACTCCTTTAGGTGGCAGCAATAGTTGGCTTTTATCTTCCAGTGGCCCGGCCACTAGAGGGGAACATAACACACATTTAGCCGGTGTGATATACAGGCATGGTCAGCTGCGCACATTCAGAGGCGATGCAGGAAGTTATGAAATGCAAAGGGTGGATACAGCTAAAGGTAGGACTGTCTGTACCAGTGGTGTGTAAGGTGCTGTAAAGCACTCTGTCAGGGCAGTAACATCAACCCCCAGTCAGCTGTCTAGACAGTAGGTTGTTGTTCAAGCCCCGACCCATGAATGGATGTGCCAGGCTGCACAATCTGTGGGTGGGTAAATGCTGATCCTTTACCTGCTCCCTTTGCATGAGGGGTGTAACTTACACATCGCACCAGACTGACACTGCCTTACACCGCGACTCCTGAACTGGGCCTTTAAAGTTCACCTATTTTCCCCTCTATTTGTGGTCTTTACAGGATTAATGCCTGAGATTGCACTCTCTTTAGTGCAGGCCCTTGTCTACTACATGTACTATAAAGAGCCTTGCATCGTTGTCATTATGTGCATGACACTAGAGCTGCAAACATAGGGAATTTGGTTTCCATCATATAGAGGCTTTAGAGTTTGGTTCAATGGCTCTCGACACCCCCACTATCCACATTGTTCCAGCCCCTCCCACCCGTGATCAGGGCTCCCCTGCGCTGGGCTCTGCTCAGACGCAGTGCCAGCCTCAAAGGGCTTACGTTCTGCGACAAAGACATAAGAGACGGAGACACAGCCAAAAACCGAGGCAGAAGCGGGTGTGTGGGTGGATAAATAGGTAACAATGGAATTAACATGTTATGCATAATAAATAGCAGTTGGTCCCAATGAGCCACTATTATGTAATAATCTTCTGCCACCTGCCAAGCAGACATTTGGGTACTATAAAACAAATTCATAACAGCAGCTGTGCTTAGAGCAGGGGGCGGTGTGTCAGGACCCCTGAGTGCTATTCGGAGCTTTAGCACTGACTTGCTGTGTGCACTTGGCAAGTGTTATCTTCTCTGTGTAGTCAGTTGTTGGCTGCGTGTGTGTATGTGTTCCCTCTGTGTGCTGTGCCGCCTCTGCGCAGATAGCCAGCACAGCAGCCCTCCAATACACTGCCCAATAAGACCACAGATTTGGTTCTGTAGCGAGGATGTTCGGCCAGGTTTCATGTCAAGGAAGCACAGATCTAATGCCCTGGCTCAATGGTTACAGGCACACTAACACATGTGTGCTCATTGCAATGGGCTTGGCTCAGTGAATGGTGGGACTTTCCATCCACCCCAGGTCAGACAAAGACACCCCCTCTAGAACCCCTCTTTATACACTGATACAAACAGGTTACATGTTGCCCCTCTGACGTGGTTAATTACCACCCTTTTCCTTGTACCCGTTGCTTCAATTAAAACATCTCTAACCATCACCCTGATCTTATCTTTAAGAGGTGTCAGTGTGCCCCTGACTATCTTCGGGGAGTGTTCTTACACCGTAACCTTGTATCGGGGTGTCCTGGCGCGACCCTTCTGGAATGTTTGTGTGAAAACTTAGTGGTTAGGAGTGCTGGTGTTATTGCACTGTTCTTGCCAAATTCATGTGTCAGACAGTGAACCTGCAAGCAGGCCTCTGCTTTGTCACATGGCAGGGCCTGAACTGTCCTGACTCTTGCTCACTCAGCTTTATATTAGCAGGACTTGATTCTGTTTGGCCCATAGGTCTTACACTAGGCCTTTTATACCAGGCTTCCTGTCCCAGGCTCTCGCTTTCTACTACACTCTGTACTTCAATTTCCCAATCTGTAAAATAAGAACATAAGAGTGGCCATACTGGATGAGACCAACAGTCCATCTAGCCCAGTGTCCTGTCTTTCAACAGTGTCCAATGCCAGGTGCTTCAGAGGGAATGAACAGAACAGGTACTTATCAAGTGATCCATCCCATTAATCATTCCCAGCCTCTGACAAACAGCAATCCCTGCCTATCCTGGCTAATAGCCATTGATGGACCTATCCTCCAGGAACTTACCTAGTTCTTCTTTGAACCCCGTTATAATCCTGGCTTTCACAACATCCTCTGGCAAGGAGTTTCACAAGTTGACTGTGCATTGTGTGAAAAAATACTTTCTTTTGTTCATTTAAAACCTGCTGTCTATTAATTTCATTTGGTGACCCCTAGTTTTTGTGTTAGGAGAAGAAGTAAATAACACTTACTTATTTACTTTCTCCACACCAGTCATGATTTTATAGACCTCTACCATATCCCCCTTTAGGAGTATGGAAAAGCTTCCATATGAGGAAAGATTAATAAGAGATGACTAATCATTTTAGTAGCCCTTTTTTGTACTTTTTCCAATTCTAATATATCTTTTTGGAGATGGAGGTGACCAGATCTGCATGCAGTATTCAAGATGTGGGCGTGACGTGGATTTATAGCGAGGCAATACGATATTTTCTGTCTTATTATCTTTCCCTTTCCTAAGGATTCCCCACTTTCTGTTAGCTTTTTTGAGAGCCCTTGTACATGGAGTGGATGTTTTCAGAGAACTATCCTCGATGACTCTAAGATCTCTTTCTTGGGTGCTAAAAGCTAATTTAGACCCCATCATTTTATATCTATAGTTGGGATTATGTTTTCCACTGTGCGTTACTTTGCTTTTATCAACAATGAATTTAATTTACCATTTTGTTGTCCAGTCACACAGTTTTGTGGGATCCCTTTGTAATTCTTTACAGTCTGCTTTGGACTTAACTATCTTGAGTAGTTTTGTATCGTCTGCAAATTTTGCCCCCTCACTGTTTACCCCTTTTTCCAGATCATTTATGAATATACTGAACAGCACTGGTCCTAGGACAGACCCTTGGTGGACACCACTATTTACCTCTCTCCATTCTGAAAACTGATAATTTATTCCTACCCTTTGTTTCCTATCTTTTAACCAGTTACAGATCCAGGAGAGATGTTCCCTCTTATCCAATGACAGCTTACTTTCCTTAACAGTCTTTGGTGAGGGACCTTGTCAAAGTCTATATCCACTTGATCTCCCTTGTCCACAAGCTTGTTGACCTCCTCAAAGAATTCTAGTAGATTGGTGAGGCATGATTTCCCTTTAAAAAACCATGTTGACTCTTCCCCAACAAATTGTACTCATCTGTGTGTCTAATAATTCTGTTCTTTACTATAGTTACAACCTATATGCCTGGTACTGAAGTCAGGCTTACTGGCCTGTAATTGCTGGGATTACCTCTGGAGCCTTCTTAAAAAAATGGCATCACTTTAGCTTTCTTCCAGTCATCTGGTCCAGAAGCTGATTTAAATGATGGGTTACATGCTACAGTTAGTAGTTCTGTAATTTCACATTTGAGTTCTTTCAGAACTCTTGGGTGGATACCCTGTGCTCCTGGTGACTTATTACTGTTTAATATATCCATTTGTTCCAAAACCTCCTCTAATGCCATCTCAATTTGGGACAGTTCTTCAGATTTGTCTCCTAAAAAGTATGCCTCAGGTATAGGAATTTTCTTGCACTTATGTTTATTGCCTTTATTACTTTATTTAGTGAGAATGTGTATAAGGATGGTTCCTCAACTCAGATGTTGGTTGTGAATCCTAGTTCAATGATATTTGTAAATCACTGTGGGATCCCCAGCGGAAAGGTGCAATAGAAATCCAAAGTACATCTCATTATTGATGGCTTATGATTATTTCTTTGTCTACAGGGAAGGAAACCCTGGGTGAATTCAGACGGAAAGCCTCATTACATCATGTCAGCTCTCAATCAAACCAGTTTTCATCCTGCCTCATTCTTCCTGATTGGCATCCCAGGCATGGAGGAGCAGCACATCTGGATCTCCATCCCATTCAGCTTGATGTACATCATCACGCTTTTTGGAAACTTCACCTTATTATTTGTCATCATAATGGAGCGAAGCCTCCATGAGCCCATGTATCTTCTGCTTGCCATGCTAGCTGTGTCTGATCTAATATTGTCTTCCTCTACGGTGCCCAAAACTCTGAGCATACTCTGGTCACATTCCAAGGAAATCTCTTTCAATGCCTGCCTTACCCAGATGTTCTTTACACATATTAGTTTTATTTCTGAGTCAACAATCCTGCTGGCCATGGCGTTTGACCGGTATATTGCCATATGTGATCCCCTGAGATACACGACTATACTAACACATTCAGTGATAGCAAAAATAGGGCTGGCAGCTCTAGCTAGAAGTATTTGTGTAATGTTTCCAACAATTTTTCTCCTTCAGAGGTTACCGTACTGTGGAAACAACATTATGCCTCACACTTACTGTGAGCACATGGGAATAGCCCGACTGGCCTGTGCTGATATAGCTGTCAACATCTGGTATGGTTTTACTACAACTCTTTTATCGCCAGGGTTAGATGTTGTGCTAATTGCTGTGTCTTATGTTCTCATCCTGCGGGCTGTTTTTAGGATCCCATCCAAGGAAGCCCGGCTCAAAGCTATTGGAACCTGCAGCTCTCACATCTGTGTCATAGTCATGTTTTATGTGCCAGCGTTCTTCACATTTTTCACACACCGGTTTGGCCACAATGTCCCCCATCACATTCACATCCTACTGGCCAATCTCTACGTGCTCCTTCCACCCATGTTAAACCCCATAGTCTATGCAGTGAAAACAAAGCTAATTTGGGAAAGGATGGTCCACGTGTTCTTCAAGGCACGGCAGTGGTGCTGAATGCCGTGACTGGGATGCTATCCCCTTAGAAATAAATCTGATGGAAATCATCCGCTCCAGGGAGGTCCTTCAGGAAATGGGAACATTATTTTAGATAATGTGGTCTCTTCCTCATCTCAGGTTCCACTGCGGAGCATTTGCTGATCAGAGGAATTGTGAGACTCTCCTAAGACTAAAGTATGGATTTGGAAAACAAAGAGAAACAACCGGCATTGCTCCGTTAATGTCAGTGGAGCTTCGCTGATAGGCACCAGCTGAAGATGTGGCCATTACTGTATTTCTGAGACATACATTTTTACCCAGATTCGGCCATCCTGAACTCAGTGTTGGGTTGTGTCTTTTACTCTTGTATCTTGGACTTGCTTTCCTAACTATGGCCTTGGACAAAGCCAATTGTTGGACTGGATTCAGGAATTACTGGGTGAAATTCTGTGACCAGTATGATGGAGGAGGTCAGACTAGATTAACATATCAATACGTTCTGGCCTTAAAATCTAGAAATCCTTTAGTCAGGGAACGTCAGCATTACTCCATTTAAGTCAATAGAACTATGCTGATTTACACTAGCTGAGATTCTGGCTCGGAGTGTGAACTTTCTGTTTCTGGGAAGAAAAATACATTTTTAAAGGTGATGGGGAAAAATGCACAAATTGTAAATATTTACTTGGAATACATGAAATGAATTATTGATGAGGCTAAAATATCCTATTACTCAACACCCAGAGATGACCAAAAACTCACCATCCGAAAATCAAGAAAGAAAGCCACAGCAGCATAAAAGCAAGCTTGGCTTAGAGGGGAAGTGAAAATAACTATAAAAATCCCCACCCCAAATATATGTAACAAGTGGAATAAAAGGGAAGCTGATAATAATAAATTATAGAAATGTAGGACTGGAAGGGACTTGGATAGGTCATCTATTCCAGAAAAATGACTAGGAATTAGATTCTAGACCATCCCTGACAGGTGTTTGTCTAACCAGTTCTTAAAAACTTCCAATGATGGAGATTTCACAGCCTCCCAAGGTAATTTGTTACAGTGCTTAACTACCCTGCCAGTTAGGAAGTTTTTCCTAATGTCTAATCTAAATTTGCCTTGATGCAATTTTGTTCCATTACTTCTTGTCCTGTCCTCAGTGGATAGGGAGAACAACTGTTATCTTGTTCCCCTTCAGTCTTCTCCAGACTCAACAACCCAATTTTTGCAATCTTTCCTTAGAGGTCATGTTTTCTAGACCTTTAATCATTTTTGCTGTTCTCCTCTGGACTTTCTCCAAGTTGTCCACATCTTTCCCGAACTGTGGTACCTAGAAATGGACCAGTTGAGGCTTAGTCAGCATCGAGTAGAATGGAAGAATTACTTTTCGTGCCTTGCTTCCAACACTCCTGCTATTATGTCCCAGAATGATGTTCACTGTTACACTGTAAACTTATATTTAGTTTGTGATCCACTATAAACCCCAGATCATTTCCTGCTGTACTTTTTCCCAGGCAGTCACTTCCCATTTTGTATTTGTGCAATTAATTATTCCTTCCTACGGGTAATATTTTGCATTTGTCCTTCTGGAATTTCATCCTATTTGTTTTAGACCATTTCTCCAATTTATCAAGATCATTTTGAATTTTAATCCTGTACTCTAAAGTGCTTGCAACCCCTCCCAGCTTGATATCATTCACAAATTTTTAGTGCACTCTCTATGCCATTGCTTAAATCATATAGGAAGATACTGAACAGAACTGGATCCAGAATAGATCCCTATGGAACCCTACTCAATGTAGTCTTTCAGCTAGACTGTGGACCACTAACTACTCTATGAATATGATATTGCAATTAGTTGTGCACCTATTTTATAGTAGGTCCCTCTAGACTATACTTCGCTAATTTGTTTATGAGAAGGTTATGTGATATAGTATCAAAAGCCTTATTAAAGTTGAGATATATCACATCTACTGCTGCCCCCCTACCCAAAATTACCCTGTCAAAGAAGGATCCTAGGTTGGTTTGACATGATTTGTTCTTGATTAATCTTTGCTGACTGTTACTTATCAATTTATTATCTTCTAGAGGCTTACAAATTGATTGTTTAATTATTTGCTATATCATCTTTCCAGGCGTCAAAGTTAGCCTGATAGGTTTATAATTCCTCACGTTGTTCTTAGTTCCCTTTTTTACAGATAGGTACTATATTTGCTCTTTTACAGAGCTCTGGTATCTTGTTTGTCCTCCAATATGTATCAGAAGCTAAGAGATGTAGAAAATTGATAAGGGAAGAAAAAGGACATGGGGAGAAGTCTATGGTTTGCAAAGTTAAGGAAAATTAGTATTTTAAGTATGCTAGGAACAAAAGTAATCCAGCAATGGTACTGGTCCATTACTAGATGGAAATAATCGAACTGTCAATAACAATGCAGAAAAGGCAGGAATATTCAGTAAATATTTCAGTTCTGTATTTGGGAAAAAGTGAAATGATGTATTCATATCCTATGATGATGATGAGACACTTTCCATTCCAACAGTAACTAAGGAGGGTGTTAAATAGGAACTACTAAATTAGAGAATTTTTAAATCACTAGGTCCATATAACTTGCATTCAAGAGTTTTAAGAGGAGTCTGGTTGAGGAGCTCTCTGGACCATTTATGTTTACTTTCAATAACTCTTGGAAGGCTGGGGAAGTTCCAAAAGACTGGAAGAAAGCAAATGTTGTGTCAATATTGGAAAAGGGTAGCTGGGATGAGCAGGTAATTATAGCCCTATCAGCTTGAAACTGATCTGGGGCAAACTAATTGGGTGGCTGCTATAGGACTCCATTAGTAAGCAATTAAAGGAAGATGAATTCATTAATGCAAATCAACATGGGCTTGTGGAAAACTGAGCGATTTACTAACCGCGGTAATGTCCCTCTGTGGCATCAAAGCGCGGTGTTGCAATCCACTTTTGACCGTTCCCTCAGCCCTGCAATGGCCTGACCATGTCTTCAGTGGCTTACTCCTCCAGCTACTTTCCCAATTCAATCCCCTTCTGGGGTAATGAAAATTCAACTGACGATCCAAACAAATATTTCAACCAATAATTCTGCCCCTCTTGGGCAAGAAGGAACTTTTCACTTCTTTGCTCCTGCTCCCAGGCCCTTCCAAATGTTTCTATGTTGCTTCTTTCCTACACTTTCCCCTATGCCTCCCCTCCCTGGGGACTTGGGCAGGGATCTCCCTGTTTCTCACTGGCACTGTCTCCGGGCCCAGAAACCTGACCTGCTCCTTGGAGTTTGCTCAAGCCTGCCTTCCCCCAGCCCTCCCCAGGGAGAGGGACTTCCCCTTCCTACTCTCTCCTGGGTCCTCTGACCGAACTTTCCTGTCTCCCTGTGTATCCTCTCGGACCCCTCGCCGCTGAGATCACTAATGAGAATAACTCAGTTGTCAGATCAGGACCAGCAGAGGGATAGCTGCTAGCTCACGGGCAGGGCTGAGCCCAGCTCCTCTCAAGGTGTGTCTGCAGTGCAATGAGACCCCGCGGCTGGCCAGGGCCAGCTGACTCAGGCTCGTGGGGTTAAGGGGGCATTTAATTGCAGTGTGTACGTTTGGGCTTGGACTGCAGCCTGGGCCCTAGGCTCCTGTGATGTGGGAAAATCCCAGAGCTTGGGCTGAGCCAAAACGTCTACACCGCAATTAAACAGCTCCTT
This sequence comes from Emydura macquarii macquarii, assembly GCF_026122565.2. Taxonomy (NCBI): domain Eukaryota; kingdom Metazoa; phylum Chordata; order Testudines; family Chelidae; genus Emydura; species Emydura macquarii. The sequence goes on from NW_027131741.1 coordinate 106,336, forward strand.
AGCTGAGCCCTGTGAGCCAGAGTCAGCTGGCCAAGGCCAGCTGCAAGTGTCTAATTGCAGTGCAGATATAGCGTTAAGAGCCAGTGCACTTGTGACATATCCCTTTTGGAGGAGGACTGGATATAGAGGGGGGGCAGAGACGGGGGTGTCGGACCCCTTTGCCCCCTCAGGCTGGGTGATATGGAGGGGCGGATTGTGTGAAAGAGGGGCGGATTTGTCCCCTCTGGGAGGATGATATGTGCTGATTAGGCCTCAGCTGGAGTACCGTCCAGTTCTGAATGCCACATTTCAGGAACGATGTGGACAAATTGGAGAAAGTCCAGAGAAGAGCAACAAAAATGATTAAAAGTCTAGAAAACAGGACCTCCGTAGGAAGATTGCAAAAATTGGTTTTGTTTAGTCTGGAGAAGAGAAGACTGAGGGGGGAACATGATAACGTTTTCCACGTACATAAAAGGTTGTTACAAGGAGGAGGGAGAAAAATCGTTCTCATTAACCTCTGTGGGAAGGACAAGAAGCAATGGGGTTAAATTGCAGCAAGGATGGTTTAGGTTGGACATTTGGAAAAACTTCCTAACTGTCAGGGTAGTTAAGCGCTGTAATAAATTGCCTAGAAAGGTTGTGAGAGCAGGTTAGATAAACACCTGTCAGGAATGGTCTAAATAACATTTAGTCCTGCCTTAAATCAGGAAACAGGACAAGATGACCTCTCCAGGTCCCTTCCAGTCCTACAATCCTATGATTCTATGACAGTGTGCTTTTGTGGAATTTTGGCTCAATAAAGCACAGACATCTCCAGGTCTCTCAGTCTCACTCCTTTAAAAGAACTACATTCTCTCTGAGAAAAAAAATTCAGGGTCAAATCCTGACCTAGACAAGTGAGGGCCAATCCACTGACCCACTGCAGGGACACAATCTACAACAGCTCTGCAATGGACTATTGCTGCACATTCCAGAACAGCTTGTGTTCTGGGTTACCTCTTAATCCTGGAAGCTGCACCTGTTTAAACTGAGTTATATGTAGAAATACTTCAGATCGTTTGCCTTTTACATATTTTCCATTTGTGCTGGCAGATAAAATGTGTGCGTGTGTGTGTGTGGGGGGGGGGGGATGGTCAGAAAAAGTGCGATCCCAGGCGATTCCCAACTGATTACATGATCCTCAAGAGCTTTTACCTGGTGTACTATAAACACCTCCACGCCATCTGCCTGCCAGAACGAGGGAATGTTACTGCCCAGAGTGTTCAAGCTCTGCTTTCTCAGCAGCCAGAGACTGTTCATCATCTATTCCTGTTTTAGTGGCTTTGGTAAGTGAGTTGATCGTACTGCATCTCTTTCAGTTACATTAATTGGCCGTCTTAACTAGTCTTAGCTGCTTTAAATGTTTAATCTGTAAACAATGAAAAATACAAATTTTTATTATTTTAATTTTTAGTTACGTTATATAGGGATCAAACACCTGGAAGACAGGTTTCCTCAGCTTGCTATCTAAGGGCCCAGTGGTGCAAACTTCACCCATGTAGGGTGACATTTGCAAAATCCCTTCCCTGAGTGCTGAACACATGTCCCAGGGAAAGTTAGTTTGTGTTCTTAGCTCCCCATGGCACTACTGAAAATAGCGCTTCCTACCATGAGTACCAGTTACCTGCCTGGGGCTGTGTCTGGTAAGAAGGAACATAGGAATTGCCATACCACCCCTGAACTGTGATCGGTCTGGATTGGTAGCCTGACTGACAGTCGCTAGCACAAAACACTTACAAGGAAATGGTGCCAGTACCGGGAGAGTGGCAAACACTGAATAACCTGCCTGTGGTTTTAGTCAAGGGGAGAGTGCGCTGTGACCTCTGTCAGGGTGACATGCACTCCATGAGCTTCCTGCAGCTTCCCGAGACAGTGAGCTTGTCTGAGATGGAATTCCTCCTGGAGGGTAAGGAGCAGTTTGGCCAGAGGATGTCACTAGGAGTCAGGCACATCACTGAGGACAGGGTATTTTCACAGTAAACTTATGCACATGGCTAAATTCCAGGTTGCGGAATGTAGGTGGTGCACAGGCCATGTGCTGGCTCTTTGCACTGGCGTGAATTTCACCCAGTCAGAGCAAAAGATGCATCTAGAGTGAAGACAATACACAGCTGAGATTCATAGGTTTCAACGGCTCCTTTTCTTTTGGTCCATTCCCCATCCAATAATAACATCATGTACAACAAAAGGGGAAGCCTGCTGATAAAACACAGTAGAGCTGGATTTTGTCCGCTGCCCTGCCACGGCCTTGTGTGGCTTTGGACAAGTCACTGGAACACATCATTGAGTAGTTTCCATGAACATTTCTTAGCCCACAGGACGTTCACCATGAACAGAATTGTTCTTCTGTCATACAGATGTTCACAGCCCTTAGCTTAGGTAAGTGATGATGACCTGAAGAATAAAGTACATCTATGGTTATAACTTTTACCGTAGATAATTCAGGAGGCATTGAGATGGGGGGTACCTCAGCTCATGCCCTGAATAACTTAGCAGGTATCCCACAAGAACTGGTTAATCCAGAATGGTGAGAATGAACGAGCTCTCTGGAAAAGAGATGGATATGTAGTTCATACACATGAACTCACCAGCCTATCGAATAAGTGAACCCTGATATTTTGTGGGCAAGGAAGCTAAGTTCAGACGTGGAAGAAGGGCAAGTCGTGTTCAGGTTATAAGAGGGGCAACCTTCCATCTTACGTCTTGTCTCTTCAGTATTATCTCAGTCCTAGTGTTACAATCTTTCTCTAGCTCTTAGCTCTGAAGACGTTTCTAAGCTTTCCATCTCCCACTAGAGAATTGAGGAACGTGGACATCAGTAAACAGGGGTGAGGATGGACGTTTGTCTCTTACCACCAGGTTATCCAGGAAGGGCATTAGTATATTAATCTGAAAGTTTTATAGTATATCACACCACGTGTGACTCTAGAGTAATAGTATTGCCGTTGTAATTCTGATTGATTATTATCCGTTTGTTTATTATCCTATTTACCTCAATAAAAGTTTTTAAGGCTATATATTGGTTCTCAGTGGGAGTGTCCTTGTCATTCATCCCAAGGGTTCCAACAAAAGTCTGTGTAAGCTGATTCTGCGACAAGAACCTTTTTATCTTCTGATCAGATCAACTGATGAGCTGATAAAACCATTCAATATACATCATTATTAAAATTATGAAGCACCTAAAATCAGGCAACAACCATTTAATTTTTTAAGATGCACACGCACAAAACCGTTGAGATCTGGATCCAGACTGAAACCTTGTTCCAGAGTGCAGGGGTGTTCTGATCCACTCTTTTGGTTCAGGTCCATTCTGCTTTTCTGATGTTCCATTTAATACAATTCATACAATTTATACAATTCTTCATAGGCTAAGTTCCATCTGGAGGAGATGGAGGTCTAGTGCAGCCAGCTGAAAGCCTGGAGACCTGAATTCTATCACTGATCTCCTGTGTGAACTTGCATAAGTTGCTTAACTGTTCTGTGCTTTAGTTTCCCCTCTGTGAAATGAGGATACATGTCCTGCATCTTATTAGTGTCAATGGACCTTGAATCAGAATCGCTGACCCTTATGCTCTTCTATAACGCTCTTTGAGATTTATGAATGCAAAGCTCCATCTAAGAACAGAATATTATTAGAAATGGAGTTTTATGACTGAAATGGGAAGCGTTGAGTACCACAAGGCTTTTTAACCTAGGGACTGACCGAAACTTGTCTGAAGAGCAGTGGCAGGAAGGGCCATATTTTCTGTCATGATGCCACATGTTTTTAATGATGCTGCTTTTATTTGTAGGGATTGTTATTTAGTAAACTCAGCAGGACCTCCCCATCGCACCATGCCAACCTGCAATGAAACCAACCTCAGTCTCTCAACGTTCCTTCTGGCAGGCATTCCAGGACACGAAGCTGACGGCTCTTGGTTCTCCATCCCTTTCTGTTCCTTGTACCTCATTGCAATTTTAGGAAACTGTCTGATACTCTTTGTGATAAAGACACAGCGGAATCTCCATCAACCCATGTACTTGTTCCTTTCTATGTTGTCGGTCACCGATCTCGGCTTAGCTGCTTCCACCTTGCCAACAATGTTCAGCGTCTTCCTGTTGAACAACAGAGAAATTATCATTGACGCCTGCCTTTCCCAACTGTTGTTTATTCACTCTTTCTCCATCATGGAATCCGCTGTACTGTTAGCCATGGCATTTGACCGCTTTGTTGCAATACGCCACCCGCTGAGATATGCTTCGATTTTAACCAGTGCAAGGATAGGAAACATAGGGCTGGCAATAATAATCAGGGGTGTCGGTCTGCATATCCCGGCTGTCATTCTTCTAAAGAGGTTGCCCTACTGCAGGATCCGGACTCTTTCTTATTCGTACTGTTTGCATCCAGATGTAATGAAGATGGCCTCCGCAGACATTGCTCCTAATAGCATCTATGGTTTGTTTATTGTTCTTTCTACTCTGGGTTTAGACTCAGGACTTATTGTCTTATCTTACATCATGATCCTTAAGACTGTGCTGAGTATCACAACCTGGGAACAGCGTCTCACGGCTCTGAACACCTGTGTCTCACACATCTGTGCCACCCTGCTTTTCTACATCTCACTGATCAGTTTGTCTATGATTCACAGGTTCAAAGAAAAGACTCTTCCTGAGAGTCAAATTTTTCTGTCTTATCTCCACTTCCTCCTCCCTCCTGTGCTAAATCCCATTGTATACAGCATAAAAACCAAAGAGATTCGTAAACAGATAAGGAAGATCTTCCACCAAAACAATTCCACTATGAGGATCCGCTGAGGGCACTGAGTTGACCTATCTAATGTATCTGGGAGCCTGTATGGCCAATGATGTTCAAGTGCCTCCCAAAAGGAAAGATATTAGTTTTCACTCTAAAAAAAGAATGGCCAAATATCCCGCTCAGCAAAACTGTAGTCATGTGCCCGTAGAGTTCCTCCTTCATGAATAAAGTATCCTGTTTTGTACAGGAACTTAGGGGTGTTCAATGGCATTCATGTAAGAAAGAAGGAGTTTTAAGGCAGGAAGATTATGTGTATTCATTCGTAAAGTAATTAGCAGATTAACTTGTAAATTCTCTGAAAACAACTTCTGCACTCAGAGAGTAAGTGTTGTAGTTCTGGTTGAGGATGTATTGTATTTTTCTTACCTACAGAAGTTGAATCCCTGCTCTAAGTGGAAAACTTGACTCACCTTTATCTAAGGCTTTGCTACTGGCGCTTCCGTAATAAAATGTAACTTTTCAGCATAGTTTCCTTACACTTAATTGTAAATAATTGTTATTAGTATTCACTTATTTGTTGAAATGCTTCCTTAATGTGCCCTTCTTTCATAAAATCTGCATACCACGAAGCCTTTTTTTTAACTGTTGCGTACAGTCTGCCATAGTCCTCTTTATAGATTTTAAGGCCAGAAGGGACAGTTGTAATGATCTAATCTAACCTTCCATATAACAGATCACTGAATTCCAGCTAGCAGTTCCTGCCTCAACTTTCTTAGAAAGACCCACTGAAGGTGCCACTGTCATATGTCCATTGCAGCCGTCTTTTCCAGCCTTTCCCTGATCACCCGGATAATTTTGGATCTGTGTTGTTTTATCTTTCCATTGAGAGCCCATTCCTGCAAGGCTAGGTGAATAACTAGCTCCAAATATTTCTCTGGCAAATATTCCCCTTTGTTTGTTTGCAAACCAACCTATAAGGGACAAAGACAAACAAACAAAGTCAAGGTTTGCCCATGTCATGACCTTTTGTTAGACAAAAGTATTTGGTGAATGATTGGTCTTATAACCTCACATGCCATAGCTTCTGATCACTGGCTGGTTGACTATCAAATAACTAATAATGCACACTCTGTCTCTCTCGGGGGTGCCTGTCTAGGAATTAGTCATATCTCGAAGTGCTGGAGATAATGGGCCAGGTACCCAGCCATGTTCCAGCTCCTTTGCAATGGAGGGGGGGATCTAGGTTCCAAAGCCGATGGTCCCTACATCCTACCACTAGCCCCCCAACTTTGAAACAGAGGGGGTCCAGCTTTTGTTCCGGTTGCAAGGAGAGTATCGCCTGGGGTGAGAGAGAAAGGCAGATGATCTCATAGATACCAGCTCCTCCATCGCTCAATACCAATATCTTAAATTCCAGCCAGAAGCCAATGGGCAGCTGGAGCAGATTTCACATCACTGAGGTTAGTTGCTCAGCGCCACATATGCTGCTTAGCCAACGAGGCACTGCATCGCACACCGGCATCAGCTGCTGAATGGATCAACTGTGTTGCCCCACGCTGAGGGCAGCGCAATGGTCTCGTCACAAAGGGAAAAAGGTTTACATAACAGCAGGAAGGGCCGACGTCCAGAGTAAATGCTCACATCCTGGTGGCCAGAATTAGCTGAAAAAATAGTCTTCCTGGTCACTGTCAGTGCTGGGTAATAGTGGTGACTAGTGAGCCTGCCCAGCCCCCACACTGGGCATGTGCACTGCTGGGGGCTGTAAGGATGCTAGAGGGGTAAATTTGGGGCTGAATCCTCAGCTGGGTCAAGCTGGCATAGCTGCATTGACTGCAGTGCAGGACGCCACTTCACACCAGCTGAGATCTGGCTGTCCTAGGCAGAGACCCTCGAACATCTGCCCTGGTGGTAGGGGGAAGCTTTGCAGGCCAGCTGCCTACTTTTTCTCCCACTGGCCATCTTGCAACAATTTACTCAGACCCAGGGATTGAGAAGAACTTTGCAGCATCTCATTCTTCAGCTCCCTTTCCAGTACACAAAGAAAATCCCTCCTCACTGGCCCCTCAAGTCCAACCCTTCTTCTGGCCTTGAGCTAATGCAGACAACGGCCCACATTTCACTCCAGCAGAATCTGAGTCATTCTGAACTAAATATGATTTTGACCATATCAGTAGCAGCCCAGATTACACACAAGTGAATGGAGAGGCTGAGAGAGCTGTACAGACAGCCAAGAAAATCCTAGAGCAGAAAGATCCATTCTTTCTGGTTTTCTAAGCTACAGATCAACACCAAGAGCAGCCACTGGATACAGTCCAGCACACCTCCCGGTGGGAAAACAACTCAGGACTACGGGTCTGATTTTGGAAAAGAATTCTCTCCAAAGAGGCCAGACATGAAGAGAGCAGTCAAATCTGATAAAACGGCAAAAAGATCTTACAAACACTTTTAAAACAGACGTCGCTCAGGTAGAGAACTGCCGGATCTAGAACCTGGTGACTGTGTTTGGGTTAAACAGGAGGGAGAAAAAGAATGGAGAACTCCAGCTGTTGTCAGAAAATAGATCTAATCGCTCAGATCATATGTGATCAAGGGCAACCCTGGAGAGCTCAGCAGAAAACATCAACATCGACTATTTGTTCCTCAGAATGAAAAGTCAATAGAGCAAACACTACTGATGGCAGATACAGAAGAAGAAGAATCAAAGACTCCAGACTGAACCTAGTCGGTCTTTGCAACTAATGGATAGCCAGATGGCCAAGTTGTTACGTGTTTGGATTGTGTAATCAGAAAAACAGTATGATTCATAGACACTTAACACACTGATATGTACTGAATGTTAAAGACACTGTAATAGTGTACATTTAGTCAATTTCTGTAAATGTAAACTTTCTGACAGACAGAGTCAGCAGCGGCAAGGGCTGGGTTCTATATCTAGGGATTTCTGTCAATGATACAACACCAAACCAGCTCGAGTCCCCACCCAGTTACCTGGAAATCACACAGTATCCCCTAGTCACCCCCACAGGGCAATACTTCCCCTCTTGAAAGCACAGAGTCTGAGTGTAGAAGAAGGAAGTAACACAGCACTGATTCGAGAAAACAGTGCAGAGATTTCATAAACCCAATGAGCAAAACCCACCCACTCCAGGGCAGCCCTTAGTCAGGGCTGTTATAGACTCAGCAGGAAGACCCCCAACTCCTCTCTCTGACTTGCTTTTACAGTCTCTGGCATCCGAATGCCTCCTTGTTTGAATTCTGTTCAGATGAGAGTGAATCTTTCATCAGAACAGTCTAAGCACAGTTTTGCTGCCATTTATTTATACAATGGGGAGACAACATTTCATTACCCCTGCAATTAACACTACAGTGATTTGTAACCCCCATACTAGCCAGACTGACCATTGCCCACCAAGCTCAGCACATAGCTGTGCTTGTGCAGATACAGCGCAATCATGCTGAGCACCTAGTTGAACTCAAACAAATAAAGAGCCCATGCAAACAAAGTGGCCCCCCCTTAGGAGCTGGCTGAGTAGGGGAGGGCCACTGGACACTCAGACCTTGCTTAGGTAAAGAGTAGAAATGTAAAACAAAGGGAGAGATGGAATAGAATGCTAAACTGTATTGTACTGCGCATACAACATCAGAGAACTCAACGGATATACGTGGCTGTACATGAAAGTGCCTTAAATACAACTGATCCTCCTGTGTCCTTTTGGGGTGAAAGAGATGCAATTAGACAGAGACACCTAACATGTCCACCCCAGAGTGTTGCAGGTGAGCATGAAGGGGGTTGGTGGCAAAGGTGGCTTTCTGCGTAACCCATCCATCTCATTGCCCTGCTGTCTGAAAAAGGACGTGTCCTTAAAACCAGCACCAGTCCAAGTGAAGTCTTGGTGCCAGCAGGGGGCCATGTGCTCTCTCTGTGGTCTCAGGATCCCTTTCAGGTCTGAGCTCCTTGGGTTTTGCTGATTTATTCGCCCATCTTAGCCCAGACTCAGTGATTTCCTTTCCTGTCCTGGCTCTGCTCTAGGTGCTCCGGTTCTGTTGGTGGGGTAACCTCCTGCAGTTCTGTCTCATTGCCTGACTCAATTCCCTCTGATCAGGTCACACCTCGATATACCATAGCAGGGCTTATCCCTGCTCGATGGGGAGAACATTGGCACCGTCTTCGGCCATGTCCTCTTTGATGCTCTGGGCCTGACTTCTTCTCTAACTGGCATATTCTCAACCATTGCCCTAGTCCTGCTATTGCAACTCAGTCAGTTTTCAGTTGGGTCAGGACCCACGTAGAGCTTTAGCCTGTCATGTAGGACAAAACTGTCCCCACCCAACGCAGGGGACAGTTCACAGAGCACTTCTGACACTCAGTTGACCAGGTTGTTGTCCTTCTATTGCAACCTCGACCTCAAATCTCCCTGCTTTCTGTGATCCCTATCTTGGTATAGCAAAGTGTAGGGCCCTAATATATCTGGATGCCCCACCTCTGGTGGTGCTTTACTGCTTGACTGGAAGTGCTGAGAATGGCTGCCAGCTGTGTCAGGAACTCTGTGGGATTAACAAATCCTTCTATCACATCTGTCCCACCCAGCTATTCTACCAGGAGAGTAATTTCATGCCCAACCATCACCTTGTATGGTGCATATTCCAGGGACAACAGATGAGGGAGCAAAATAGTTCTCATTAACCTCTGTGGGTAGGACAAGAAGCAGTGGGCTTAAATTGCAGCAAAAATGGTTTAGGTTGGACATTTGGAAAAACTTCCTAACTGTCAGGGTAGTTAAGTGCGATAAATTGCCTAGGGAGGTTAAGGAATATCCATCATTGGAGACTTTTAAGAGCAGGTTAGACAAACACCTGTCAGTAATGGTCTAGATAACACTTAGTCCCGCCTTAAGTCAGGGGACAGGACAAGATGACCTCTCCAGGTCCCTTCCAGTCCTATGGTTCTATGATTCTATGACAGTGCGCTTTTGTGGAATTTTGGCTCAATAAAGCACAGACATCCCCAGGTCTCTCAGTCTGGCATCTTTCACAAGAACTACATTCTCTTTGAGAAAAAAAATTCAGGGTCAAATCCTGACCTAGACAAGTGAGGGCCGATGCACTGACCCACTGCAGGGACACAATCTACAACAGCTCTGCAATGGACTATTGCTGCACATTACAGAACACCTTATGTTCTGGGTTACCTCTTGATCCTGGAAGCTGCACCTGTTTAAACTGAGTTATATGTAGAAATACCTCAGATCTTTTGCCGCTTACATATTTTCCATTTGTGCTGGCAGAGATAAAATGTGTGCGTGTGTGTGTGTGTGTGTGTTGGGGGGGGGGGGGGGGATGGTCAAAAAAAGTGCCATCCCAGGCGATTCCCAACTGATTACATGATCCACAAGAGCTTTTACCTGGTGTACTATAAACACCTCCACACCATGTGCCTGCCAGAACGAGGGAATGTTACTGCCCAGAGTGTTCAAGCTCTGCTTTCTCAGCAGCCAGAGACTGTTCATCATCTATTCCTGCTTTTAGTGGCTTTGGTAAGTGAGTTGATCGTACTGCATCTCTTTCAGTTACAGTAATTGGCCGTCTTAACTCGTCTCAGCTGCCTTAAAAGTTTAATCCGTAAACAATGAAAAATACAAATTTTTATTATTTTAATTTTTAGTTACATTATATAGGGATCAAACACCTGGAAGGCAGGTTTGCTCAGCTTGCAATCTAAGGGCCTATTGTTGCAAACCTCACCCATGTAGGCTGGCATTTGCAAAAGCCCTTCCCTGAGTGCTGAACACAAGTCCCAGGGAAAGTCAGTTTGTGTTCTTAGCTCCCCATGGCACTTCTGAAATAGTGCTCCCTGCTATGAATACCAGTTACCTGCCTGGGGCTGTGTCTCGTAACAAGGAACATAGGAATTGCCATACCACCCCTGAACTGTGATCGGTCTAGACCAGTAGCCTGACAGACAGTCCCTAGCACCAGACACTTACAAGGAAATGGCGCAACTGACAGGAGAGTGAAAAACCCTGAATAACTGCCTGGGGTTTTTGCCAATGGGAGAGTGCGCTGTGGCCTCTGTAAGGGTGACATGCACTCCATGAGCTTCCTGCAGCTTCCCAAGGCATTGAGCTTGTGTAGGATAGAGTGCATCCCGGAGTGTTTGCTGGAATACCTAGAGTGGGACAAATTAGATCTTTATCTTTGCACCAAAAAAACTGAATTTCGGTAAGGGTTATGCCTGGGTAAGGAGCAGTTTGGCCAATGGATGTCAATGGGAGTCAAGCATGGTGAAGATAATACACAGCTGAGATTCTCAGGCTTCAACAGCGCATTTTCTTTTGGTCCTCTTCTCCTCAAAAAATAACATCATCTACAACAAAAGGAGAAGGCTGTAATAAAACACAGTAGAGATGGATTTTGTCCACTGCTCTGACCCAGCGTTGCATGGCTTTGTAGAAGTCACTGGAAGGCATCACTGAGTAGTTTGCATGAACATTTTTCATCCCACAGGCCATTCACCATGAACATAAATGTTCTCCTTTCATAGGATTATAAAATATCTAAGCCATGTAGCCCATAAGACTAGCCTGCTTGCTTGCATATATATTTTTTTTCTATGAAATTGTTGTTTCTTATGTATTTAATTGATTTTTATTATAATAGTTTATAGATAAATATTAAAAGAATTTTGGCTGTAAGGCAAGATACCTATAGGCCATGTCCTGTATAATGTAGTAAGGCAAGTTAGCATACAGATGTTCAGAGACTTTAGCTTAGGTAAGTGATGATAAGCTAAAGGATAAAGTACATCTATGGTTATAACCTTTACCCTAGATAAGTCAGGAGGCATTAAGATAGGGGGTACCTCAGCTCATGCCCTCTATAATTTAACAGGTAACCTACAAGAACATGGTTAGTCCAGATGTAACAGAGTTGAGAATGAGCGAACTCTCCAGAAAGGAGATGGATATGTCATTAATACACACTAACTTGCCAGCCTATAGAATAAGTGAACACTGATATTTTGTGGGCGAGGAAGCTAAGTTCAGACATGGAAGAAGAACACGTAGTGTACAGGTTATAAGAGGGGCAACCTACCGTGTCTTATGCCTTTTCTTTTTGGTATTATCTCAGTCCTAGTGTTACAGTCTTTCTATAGCTCTTAGCTCTTAAGCAGTTTCGAAGCTTTCCACCTCCCACTTGAGAATTGAAGAAGCTGGACATCAACATACAGGGGAAAGGTTGGACTTTTGTCTCTTACCACCAGGTTATCCAGGAAGGGCATTAGTATATTAATTCAAAAAATTTATAGTATATCACAGCACGTGTGTCTCTTGAATAATAGTATTGCCTTTGTAATTCTGAATGATTATTATCCATTTGATTATTATTCTACTTTGCCTCAATAAAAGTCTTTAAGGCTATATTTTGGTTCTCCGTGGGAGTATCCTTATCATACATTACGAGTGTCCCAGCAAAACTCTGTGTAGCTTGATTCTGGGACAAGAACCTTATTATCTTCTGATCAGATCAATTTGTAAGCTTATAAAACCATTCAATATAAATCATTATTAAAATTATGTAGCACCTAAAATCAGGCAACAACAATTTAATTTTTGAAGATGGACCCCAGCAAAATAGTTGAGATCTGGATCCAGACTGAAACCTTATTCCAGAGTGCAGTGGTGTTCTGATCTACTCTTTTGGTTCAGGTGCAATCTGCTTCTCTTATGCTCCATTTAATATTTTGAGTTCATACATGTCTTCATATGCCAAGTTCCATCTACAGGAGATGGAGGTCTAGTGAAACCAGCTGAAAGCCTGGAGACCTGAATTCTATCACTGACCTCCTGTGTGACCTGGCAAAAGTTGCTGAACTGTTCTGTGCTTTAGTTTTCCCTCTGTTAAATGAGGATACATGTGCTCCTTGCTATTCATGTCAATAGACCTTGAATAAGAATCATTGATGCCACATGTTTTTAATAGTGTTGCTTTTATTTGTAGGGATTGTTATTTATTAAACTCAGCAGGACCTCCCCATCACATCATGCCAACCTGCAGTGAAACCAACCTCAGTCTTTCAATGTTCCTTCTGGCAGGCATCCCAGGGCATGAAGCTGACGGCCCTTGGTTCTCCATCCCTTTCTGTTCCTTGTACCTCATTGCAATTTTAGGAAACTGTCTGATACTCTTTGTGATAAAGACACAGCGGAATCTCCATCAACCCATGTACTTGTTCCTTTCTATGTTGTCTGTCACCGATCTCGGCTTAGCTGCTTCCACCTTGCCAACAATGTTCAGCGTCTTCCTGTTGAACAACAGAGAAATTGCCATTGATGCTTGCCTTTCCCAACTGTTATTTATTCACTCTTTCTCCATCATGGAATCCTCTGTACTGTTAGCTATGGCATTTGACCGCTTTGTTGCAATACGCCACCCACTGAGATATGCCTCAATTTTAACCCATGAAAAGATAGGAAACATAGGGCTGGCGATAATAATCAGGGGTGTCGGTCTGCATGTCCCGGCTGTCATTCTTCTAAAGAGGTTGCCCTACTGCAGGATCCGGACTCTCTCTTATTCGTACTGTTTGCATCCAGATGTAATGAAAATGGCCTCCGCAGACATTGCTCCTAATAGCAGCTATGGTTTGTTTATTATTCTTTCTACTCTGGGTTTAGACTCGGGACTTATTGTCTTGTCTTACATCATGATCCTTAAGACTGTGCTGAGTATCACAACCTGGGAGCAGCGTCTCAAGGCTCTAAACACTTGTGTCTCACACATCTGTGTCACTCTGCTTTTCTATATCTCACTGCTCAGTTTGTCTGTGATTCACAGGGTCAAAAAAAAGACTCTTCCAGAGAGTCAAATTTTTCTGTCTTATCTCAGCTACCTCCTCCCCCCTGTGGTAAATCCCATTATATACAGCATAAAAACCAAAGAGATTCGTAAACAGATAAGGAAGATCTTCCACCAAAACAATTCCACTATGAGGATGTGATGAAAGGATCAAACACCAACAATTCTCTCAGCAGCAATGTGAGAGGCATGATGGGCTGGTGAGAAGCATGAACAAACTCAGGGTATTTGAAGAGACTGGAGTTTTGAAAGGAGATACAGTAAAAGTAACCTCAAGGGACAATGCTCAACCATGCAGATAATGACACCTCTACCAGACAGACTTTGGAAGAGACTAGCAACAGATTTATGGAAATTCAGAGGACATCATTACATGCTTGTAATTCACTATTTTTCCAGATTTATACAAATAATATACTTGAAAGACAGAACCTGTCACAGTGTTACAGGGAATCTGAAATGCACCTTTGCTCATTTTGCTATTCCAGAACCACTAGTGACCAACAACGGACACATTTCACTGCAGCAGAATTTGAGTTATTCTGCACTAAATATGATTTTGATCATATGACCAGACATGAAAAGAGTAGTCAAATCTGATAAAACGGCAAAAAGATCTTACAAACACGTTTAAAATAGACATCGCTCAGATAGTGAACTGCCGGATCTAGAACCTGGTGACTGTGTTTGGGTTAAACAGTATGGAGAAAAAATATGGAGAACTCCAGCTGTTGTCAGGAAAAAGAATTAATCGCTCAGACCATATGAGATTAAGGCCAACCCTGGAGAGCTCAGCAGAAACCATCGACATGGACTATTTGTTCCTCAGAATGAAAAGCCAATAGAGCAAATGCTACAGATGGCAGATACAGAACAAGAAGAAGAAGACGCAAAGATCCCTGACTGACCAGAGATGGTTGTTGCAACTAATGGATAGCCAGATGGCCAAGTTGTTACTTGTTTGAACTGTGTAATTAGAAAAACAGTACAATTCTTAGACACTTAACACACTGATATGTACGGAATGTTAAAGACATTGTAATAGTGTACGTTTAGTCAATTTCTGTAAATGTAAACTGTCTGCCAGACAGAGTCAGCAGCATCAAGGGCCGGGTTCTATATCTACTGGTTTCTGTCAATGATACGACACCAAACGGGCTCGAGCACCCACCCAGGCACCTGGAAATCACACAATATCCCCTAGGCGCCCCCAAAAAGGCAACACTTCCCCTCTTGAAAGCACAGAGTCTGAGTGTAGAAGAAGGAAGTAACACAGCACTGATTTGAGAAAACAGAATTCATAAATTCATTTGCAAACAGAATTCATAAACCCAATGAGCAGGACCCACCCACCCCAGGGTACATGGAGTGTGTCCTTCACCTCTCCGATCTGGCTTTCTTTTGCCCTACTCACTGTCGTATTTGCACTGTGCACCATTCAGTTGCTTGGCACCACCAGCCCCCCTCTACCACCTGTGAGCCTCAACCACTGGCTATCTGTCTCTTGAGGCTTCCCAGCACTAGGGAATTTCAGCTTGCAGTGAGTTTCAGCTGTCAGTTCATGGGAAACAGCCTCTGCTAATACAGGAGTACTGTTGCGGCTTTTTAACAAAACAAAAGACTCCAGGATAAACCTTTAAATCTGCCTTTTAACAATGGAAGAAGATAGTCAATCCAGGCCTTAGTCAGGGCTGTTACAGACTCGGCAAGGCAAGGCAAGGCAAGGCAAGGCAAGGCAAGGCAAGGCAAGGCAAGGCAAGGCAAGGCAAGGCAAGGCAAGGCAAGGCAAGGCAAGGCAAGGCAAGGCAAGGCAACCCTCCCCCTCTTGTTTTCACAGTCTCTGGCATCCAAATGCCTCCTTGTTTGAGTTCTGTTCAGATGAGAGTGAATCTTTCATCAGAACAGGCTAAGCACAGTTTTGCTGCCTTTTACTTATACAATGGGGAGACAACATTTCATTACCCCTGCACTTAAAACTACAGTGATTTGTAACCCCCATACCAGCCAGACTGACCATTGCCCATCATGCTCAGCACCTACGTGTGGTATGCAGATACAGCACAATCATGCTGAGCATCTAGTTGAACTCATGCAAATAAAGAGCCCATGCAAAGAAAGTGCCCCTCTTTGAGCTGGCTGAGCGGTGGAGGGCCACTGCACACTCAGACCTTGCTTAGGTAAAGAGTAGAAATGTAAAACAAAGGGGGAGATGGAATGGAATGCTAAACTGTATTGTACTGCGCATACAACATCTGAGAACACAACGCTATACCTGGCAGTACATGAATGTGCCTTAAAGACCAGTGATCCTTCTGTGACCCACTGGGGTGGAAGAGATGCAATCAGACAGAGACACCTAACATATCCACCCCAGAGGGTCACAGGTGAGCATGAAGGGGGTTGGTGGCAAAAGTGGCTTTCTGCTTAGCCCGTCCACCTCACTGTCATGGCATCTGAAAAAGGACGTGTCCTTACAACTGGCACCAATCCATGTGAAGTTTTAGTGCCAGCGGGGGATCATGTGCTCCCTCTGTGGTCTCAGGGTCCCTTTCAGTGCTGAGCTCCTTGGGTTTTGCTGGCTTGTATGACGATCCTAGCCCACACTCAGTGACTTCCTTTCCTGTCCTGGCTCTGCTCTAGGTGCTCCGGTTCTGTTGGCGGGGTAACCTTCTGCAGTTCTGTCTCATTGCCTGACTCAATTCCCTCTGATCAGTTCACACCTGGATATACCATAGCAGGGCTTGTCCCTGCTCAATGGAGAGAACATCGGCACTGTACTCGGCCATGTCCTCTTCGATGCTCTGGGACTTGCCTTCTTCTCTGAATGGATTTTCTCAACTATTACCCTGGTCCTGTTGTGGCAAGTCGGTCAGTTGTTCGGTTGGGTCAGAACCCATGTAGGGCTTTAGCCTGTCATGTAGGATAAACTGTCTCCACCCACCGTAGGGGGCAGTTCACAGAGCACTTCTGACACTCAGTTGACCAGACTGTTGTCCTTCTATTGCAACCTCACCCTCAAACCTCTCTGCCTTCTGTGATCCATGACCCAAACCAGCTCCCCATCTTGGTATAGCAAAGTGTAGGTCCCAGCTGTCTCTGGATGCCCCACCTCTAGTGGTGCTTTACGGCTTGACTGGAAGTACTGAGAACTCCAGCCAGCTGTGTCAGGTACACACTGGGATTATCAAATCCTTCAATCACATCTGTCCCACCCAGCTATTCTACCAGGAGAGTAATTTCATGCCCAACCATCACCTTGTATGGTGCATATTCCAGGGACAACGGATGAGGGAGCAAAATAGTTCTCATTAACCTCTGTGGGTAGGACAAGAAGCAGTGGGCTTAAATTGCAGCAAAAATGGTTTAGGTTGGACATTTGGAAAAACTTCCTAACTGTCAGGGTAGTTAGGCACTGGAATAAATTGCCTGGAGAGGTTGTGGAATATCCATCATTGGAGACTTTTAAGAGCAGGTTAGACAAACACCTTTCAGGAATGGTTTAGATAATACTTAGTCCCGCCTTAAATCAGGGGACAGGACAAGATGACCTCTCCAGGTCCCTTCCAGTCCTATGGTTCTATGATTCTATGACAGTGCGCTTTTGTGGAATTTTGGCTCAATAAACACAGACATCCCCAGGTCTCTCAGTCTCACTCCTTTAAAAGAACTACATTCTCTCTGAGAAAAAAAATTCAGAGTCAAATCCTGACCTAGACAAGTGAGGGCCAATCCACTGACCCACTGCAGGGACACAATCTACAACAGCTCTGCAATGGACTATTGCTGCACATTCCAGAACAGCTTGTGTTCTGGGTTACCTCTTAATCCTGGAAGCTGCAGCTGTTTAAACTGAGTTATATGTAGAAATACTTCAGATCGTTTGCCTTTTACATATTTTCCATTTGTGCTGGCAGAGATAAAATGTGTGCGTGTGTGTTGGGGGGGATATTCAGAAAAAGTGCAATCCCAGGCGATTCCCAACTGATTACATGATCCTCAAGAGCTTTTACCTGGTGTACTATAAACACCTCCAGGCCGTGTGCCTGCCAGAACGAGGGAATGTTACTGCCCAGAGTGTTCAAGATCTGCTTTCTCAGAAGCCGGAGAGAGTTCATCATCTATTCCTGTTTTTAGTGGCTTTGGTAAGTGAGTTGATCCTATTGCATCTCTTTCAGTTACATTAATTGGCCGTCTTAACAAGTCTTAGCTGCTTTAAATGTTTAATCTGTAAACAATGAAAAATACAAAATTCTATTATCGTCATTTTTAGTTACATTATATAGGGATCAAACACCTGGAAGACAGGTTTCCTCAGCTTGCAATCTAAGGGCCCAGTGGTGCAAACTTCACCCATGTAGGCTGGAATTTTCAGAAGCCCTTCCATGAGTGTGGAACACAAGTCCCAGGGAAAGTCAGTTTGTCTTCTTAGCTCCCCATGGCACTTCTGAAATAGTGCTTCCTATCATGAGTACCAGATATCTGCCTGGGGCTGTGTCTGGTAACAAGGAACATAGGAATTGCCATACCACACCTGAACTGTGATCGATCTGGACCGGTAGCCTGACTGACAGTCGCTAGCACCAAACACTTACAAGGAAATGGTGCAAGTACCGGGAGAGTGGCAAACACTGAATAACCTGCCTGTGGTTCCCCGCCAATGGGAGAGTGCACTGTGACTTCTGTAAGGGTGATATGCACTCCATGAGCTTTCTGCAGCTTCCCGAGGCATTGAGCTTGTGTGGGATAGAATGTCTCCCGGAGTGTCTGCTGGGATACCCGAAGTGGGACAAATGTGATCTTTATCTTCACTCCAAGAAACCTGAATTTCAGTAAGGGTTTTGCCTGGCTAAGGAGCAGTTTGGCTTGAGGATGTAACTAGGAGTCAGGCACATCACTGAGGACAGGGTATTTTCACAGTAAACTTATGCACATAGCAGAATTCCAGGTTGAGGAATGTAGGTGGTGCACAGACCGTGTTCTGGCTCTTTGCAGTAAGGTGAATTTCACCCAGTCTCAGTAAAGGATGCATCTAAACCAAATATAATACACAGCTGAGATTCACAGGCTTCAACGGCTCCTTTTCTTTTGGTCCTCTTTTCCTCCAAAAATAACATCATGAACAACAAAAGGGGACGGCTGGTGATAAAACACAGTAGAGCTGGATTTTGTCCACTGCTCTGCCCCAGCGTTGCATGGCTTTGTAGAAGTCACTGGAAGGCATCACTGAGTAGTTTGCATGAACATTTTTCGGCCAATAGGCCATTCACCATGAACATGATTGTTCTTTTCTCATAGGATTTTAAATAGCTAAACCACGCAGCCCATAGGACTAGCCTGCTTGCTTGCATATATATATTTTTTTTCTATGAAATTATGGTTTCTAATGTATTTAATTGATTTTATTTATAATACATGGTAGATTAATATTAAAAGAATTTTGGCTGTAAGGCAAGATACCTTCAGGCCACGTCCTATATAATGTACTAAGGCAAGTTAGCATACAGATGTTCAGAGACTTTAGCTTAGGTAAGTGATGATAAGCTAAAGGATAAAGTACATCTATGATTATAACCTTTACCCTAGATAAGTCAGGAGGCATTAAGATGGGGGGTACCTCAACCCATGCCCTCAATGGTCTAAACAGGTATCCCACAAGAACATGGTTAGTCCAGAAGTAACAGCGGTGAGAATGAGCGAACTCTCCGGAAAGGAGATGGATATGTCATTAATACACACTAACTCGCCAGCCTATAGAATAAGTGAACCCTGATATTTTTTGGGCAAGGAAGCTAAGTTCAGACATGGAAGGAGGGCACGTAGTGTTCAGGTTATAAGAGGGGCATCCCACCGTGTCTTATGTCATGTCTTTTTGGTATTATCTCATTCCTAGTGTTACAGTCTTTCTATAGCTCTTAGCTTTTAAGACATGTCTAAGCTTTCCACCTGCAACTAAAGAATTGAAGAAGCTGGACATCAACATACAGGGGCAAGGCTGGACCTTTGTCTCTTACCACCAGGTTATCCAGGAAGGGCATTACTATATTAATTCAAAAAATTTATAATATATCATACCACCTGTGTCTCTAGAGTAATAGTATTGCCTTTGTAATTCTGAATGATTATTATCCGTTTGATTATTATTCTATTTTACCTCAATAAAAGTCTTTACGGCTGCATTTTGGTTCTCTGTGGGAGTGTCCTTATCATACATTACGAGTGTCCCAGCAAAACTCTGTGTAGCCTGATTCTGGGACAAGAACCTTATTATCTTCTGATCCGATCAATTGGTGAGCTTATAAAGCCATTCAATATACACCATTATTAAAATTATGAAGCACATAAAATCAGGCAACAACCATTTCATTTTTGAAGATGGACCCCAGCAAAATAGTTGACATCTGGATCCAGACTGAAACCTTGTTCCAGAGTGCAGGGGTGTTCTGATCCACTCTATTGGTTCAGTTGCAATCTGCTTCTCTTATGCTCCATTTAATAATTTCTGTTCATACACATCTTCATATGCCAAGTTCCATCTAGAGGAGATGGAGGTCTAGTGAAACCAGCTGAAAGCCTGGAGACCTGAATTCTATCAGTGATCTCCTGTGTGATCTGGCAAAAGCTGCTTAACTGTTCTGTGCTTTAGTTTTCCCTCTGTTAAATGAGGATACATGACCTCCTTCCTATTAGTGTCAATAATCCTTGAATAAGAATCATTGATGCCACATGATTTTAATAGTGTTGCTTTTATTTATAGGGAATGTTATTTATTAAACTCAGCAGGACCTCCCCATCGCACCATGCCAACCTGCAGTGAAACCAACCTCAGTCTTTCAACGTTCCTTCTGGCAGGCATCCCAGGGCATGAAGCTGATGGCCCTTGGTTCTCCATCCCTTTCTGTTCCTTGTACCTCATTGCAATTTTAGGAAACTGTCTGATACTGTTTGTGGTAAAGACACAGCGGAATCTCCATCAACCCATGTACTTGTTCCTTTCTATGTTGTCTGTCACCGATCTCGGCTTAGCTGCTTCCACCTTGCCAACAATGTTCAGCGTCTTCCTGTTGAACAGCAGAGAAATTGCCATTGACGCCTGCCTTTCACAACTGTTCTTTATTCACTCTTTCTCCATCATGGAATCCGCTGTACTGTTAGCTATGGCATTTGACCGCTTTGTTGCAATACGCCACCCGCTGAGATATGCTTCGATTTTAACCAATGCAAGGATAGGAAACATAGGGCTGGCGATAATAATCAGGTGTTTCGGTCTGCATATCCCATCTGTCATTCTTCTAAAGAGATTGCCCTACTGCAGGATCCGGACACTCTCTTATTCGTACTGTTTGCATCCAGATGTAATGAAGATGGCCTCCACAGACATTGCTCCTAATAGCAGCTATGGTTTGTTTATTGTTCTTTCTACTCTGGGATTAGACTCAGGACTTATTGTCTTGTCTTACATCATGATCCTTAAGACTGTGCTGAGTATCACAACTTGGGAGCAGCGTCTCACGGCTCTAAACACTTGTGTTTCACACATCTGTGTCACTCTGCTTTTCTACATCTCACTGCTCAGTTTGTCTGTGATTCACAGGGTAAAAAAAAAGGCTCTTCCTGAGAGTCAAATTTTTCTGTCTTATCTCAACTTCCTCCTCCCCCCTGTGCTAAATCCAATTGTGTTCAGCATAAAAACCAAAGAGATTCGTAAACAGATAAGGAAGATCTTCCACCAAACAATTCCACTACGAGGATGTGATGAAAGGATCAAAGACCAACAATTCTCTTAGCAGCAATGTGGGAGGCATGATGGGCTGGTGAGAAGCATAAATGAACTCAGAGTATTTGATGAGACTGGAGTTTTGAAAAGAGATACTGTAAAAGTAACTTCAAGGGACAATGCTGACCCATGCAGATAACGACACCTCTACCAGACAGACTTTGGAAGAGACTAGCAACAAATTTATGGAAATTCAGAGGACATCATTACATGCTTGTAATTCACTATTTTTCCAGGTTTATAAAAATAATGTACTTGAAAGACAGAACCTGTCATAGTGTTACAGGGAATCTGAAATGCACCTTTGCTCATTTTGCTATTCCAGAACAACTAGTGACGGACAATGGGTCACATTTCACTACAGCGGAATTTGAGTTATTCTGAACTAAATATGATTTTGACCATATGACCAGAGACGAAGAGAGTAGTCAAATCTGATAAAACGGCAAAAAGATCTTACAAACACTTTTAAAACAGACATCACTCAGTTAGAGAACTGCGGGATCTAGAACCTGGTGACTGTGTTTGGGTTAAACAGGAGGCAGAAAAAGAATGGAGAACTCCAGCTGTTGTCAGAAAATAGATCTAATCGCTCAGATCATATGTGATCAAGGGCAACCCTGGAGAGCTCAGCAGAAACCATCAACATGGACTATTTGTTCCTCAGAATGAAAAGTCAATAGAGCAAACACTACTGATGGCAGATACAGAAGAAGAAGAATCAAAGACTCCAGACTGAACCTAGTCGGTCTTTGCAACTAATGGGCAGGCAGATGGCCAAGTTGTTACGTGTTTGGATTGTGTAATCAGAAAAACAGTATGATTCATAGACACTTAACACACTGATATGTACTGAATGTTAAAGACACTGTAATAGCGTACATTTAGTCAATTTCTGTAAATGTAAACTTTCTGCCAGACAGAGTCAGCAGCGGCAAGGGCTGGGTTCTATATCTAGGGATTTCTGACAATGGTACGATACCAAACCAGCTCGAGTCCCCACCCAGTCACCTGGAAATCACACAGTATCCCTTAGGCACCCCCAAAAAGGCAACACTTCCCCTCTCACAAGCACAAAGTCTGAGTGTAGAAGAAGGAAGTAACACAGCACTGATTCGGGAAAACAGTGCAAAGAGAATTCATAAACCCAATGAGCAGGACCAACCCACTCCAGGGTACATGGGGCGTTTCCTTCACCTCTCCAATCTGACTTTCCTTTGCCCTACTCACCGTCATATTTGCACTGTGCACCTTTCAGCATGACCAGCCCCCCTCTATCACCTTCAGGCCTTGACCATGGCTGTCAGTCTCTTGAGGCTTCCCAACTCTGGGGAATTTCAGCTTTCAGTGAGTTTCAGCTCTCAGTTCATGGGAAACATCCTCTGCTAACACAGGAGTACTGTTGCGGCTTTTTAACAAAGCAAAAGACTCCAAGAAAAATCTTTAAATCTTTTTTTTAATAGTGGAAGGAGATAGTCAAATCAGGCCTCAGAGCAGCCCTTAGTCAGGGGTATTACAAACTCAGCAAGAAGACCCCCAACTCCTCCCTTTTGCTCCTTTTTATAGTCTCTGGCATCCGAACGCCTAGTTGTTTAAGTTCTGTTCAGATGAGAGTGAATCTTTCATCAGAACAGGCTAAGCACAGTTTTGCTGCCATTTATTTATACAATGGGGAGACAACATTTCATTACCCCTGCAATTAACACTACAGTGATTTGTAACCCCAATACCAGCCAGACTGACCATTGCCCATCATGCTCAGCACCTACGTGTGTTATGCAGATACAGCAAAATCATGCTGAGCACCTAGTTGAACTCATGCAAATAAAGAGCCCATGCAAATAAAGTGTCCCCCCTTCCAGCTGGCTGAGCGGTGGAGGGCCACTGGACACTCAGACCTTGCTTAGGTAAAGAGTAGAAATGTAAAACAAAGGGGGAGATAGAATGGAATGCTAAACGGTATTGTACTGCGCATACAACATCTGAGAACATAACGGATATACCTGGCAGTACATGAAAGTGCCTTAAAGAGAACTGATCTTCGTGTGTCCCTTTGGGGTGGAAGAGATGCAATCAGACAGAGACACCTAACATGTCCAGCCTAGAGGGTCACAGGTGAACAGGAAGGGGTTGATGGCAAAGGTGGCTTTCTGCGTAACCCATCCTTCTCCTTGCCCTGCTGTCTGAAAAAGGAAGTGTCCTTAAAACCAGCACCAGTCCAAGGGAAGTCTTGGTGCCAGCGGGGGACCATGTGCTCTCTCTGTGGTCTCAGGGTCCCTTTCAGGTCTGAGCTCTTTGAGTTTTGCTGATTTATTCGCCCTTCTTAGCCCAGACTCAGTGATTTCCTTTCCTGTCCTGGCTCTGCTCTAGGTGCTCCGATTCTGTTGGCGGGGTAACCTCCTGCAGTTCTGTCTCATTGCCTGACTCAATTCCCTCTGATCAGTTCACACCTGGGTATACTATAGCAGGGCTTATCCCTGCTTGATGGGGAGAACGCCAGCACTGTCCTCAGCCATGTCCTCGTTGATGCTCTGGGACTCAACTACTTCTCGTTGAATATAGAAAGAATAGTTAATGGGTTTTGTGCTTTAAGAAATAGTAAAGTATATAGCTTGGGAAAAGGGCTGGAAGGACCTGCTAAGGGCTGTCCGGGTGCTAGCACAGCACAAAGAGAGGGCGAAAATAAGAACGGATGAGCTGACTGCAACTGAGCTGACTGCAGCCAGCTGCGTAAAAACAGGAAGTGCCAACCTGGTCACTGTGAATATGTCACATAACGTAACCACACTGACCACAGAAGTGACACTATTCACTAGTTGGTTACATACTGACCACAAAAGTGACACTGTTCACTGGTTGGTTACACACTGATCAAGCTGATCAGTTTGGTGATCAGTTTGAGGGTATTTAAATCCGCTGAAGTCAGTCGCACATTGGACTGCAGCCCATTGGGATCCTCGGTAGCTAGACCGAGCCCTTCTATGAATGAGCAGCATCTGAGGGACGGCTAACACTTATCAGAGTCGACTCGGCCCAAGGGACTTAGGGAAAGAAGTGCTATTTAGTAATGTATAACAGTAGCACTTGCTTTAAGATAACTAAGTGTTTACAAGAGATCGTCTGTCTGTAAGCACCAGGTAGTAAGTAATAGAATTGTGTACTAGAAGAGAGAGTTTGCAAGTGACCATCGGTGTGTAAATATGAGGCAATATGTAGTGAAATTGTACAAATGACCGTCTGTCTGGCAAAGGTAACAAGGAGTTTACAAGCGACCAGCGGTCTGTAAGCACAAGGAAATACGTAATAGAATTGTGCACTATAAGAAATGAATACATGCATGGTAGAGTATTAGGACTTTGTATCTTTTTCTGATTTCGTGTTTGTATTAGTTATGTCTATGTACTTTGTTCTTTACTAATGAATAAATAAATGAGAAATATTTCTTCGGTGGAAACCTTGTTCGTAATCTTGTTCAGTCATCCCCATCCCTCGATCAAGGCAACTCCTCTGTTTTCGGAATCCCGCGACCCTAGAGTAAAAGCCTTACCGGCTGCTCTGGGTTCACGCTTCTCTGAATGGGATTTCCTTAACCATTGCCCTAGTCCTGCCATGGCAAGTAGGTCTGTTGTTTGGTTGGGTAAGAACCCATGTACGTGTTTAGCCTCTCATGTAGGACAAAACTGTCCTCACCCAGGGTAGGGGATAGTTCACAGAACACTTCTGACACTCCATTGACCAGGCTGTTGTCCTTCTATCGCAACCTCGTCCTCAAACCTCTCTGCCTTCTGTGATCCCTAACCCAAACCAGTTCCCCATATTGGTAAAGCAAAGTGTAGGGCCCAACTGTCTCTGGTGGCCCACCTCTGGTGGTTCTTTACTGTTTGAATGGCAGTGCTGAGAACGCCTGCCAGCTGTGTCAGGTACTCTGTGGGATTAGCAAATCCTTTTATCACATCTGTTCCATCCAACTATTCTACGAGAAGCGTAATTTCATGCCCAACCATCACCTTGTATGGTGCATATCCCATGGGAAACGGAGGAGGGAGCTAAATTGTTCTCATTAACCTCTGTGGGTAGCACAAGAAGCAGTGGTCTTAAATTGTAGGAAGGATGGTTTAGGTTGGACATTTGGAAAAACTTCCTAACTGTCAGGGTAATTAAGTGTTGGAATAAATTGCCTAGGGAGGCTGTAGGATCTCCATCATTGGAGACCTTTAAGAGCAGGTTAGACAAACACCTGTCAGGAATGGTCTAGATAATACTTAGTCCCACCTTAAGTCAGGGGACAGGACAAGATGACCTCTCCAGGTCCTTTCCAGTCCTATGGCTCTATGATTCTATGATAGTGTGCTTTTGTGGAATTTTGGCTCAATAAAGCACAGATATCTCCAGGTCTCTCCGTCTGACTCCTTTAAAAGAAATACATTCTCTTTGAGAAAAAAAATTCAGGGTCAAATCCTGACCTAGAGAAGTGAGAGCCAATCCACCGACCCACCACAGTTACACAATCTACAACAGCTCTGCAATGGACTACAGCTGCACATTCCAGAACAGCTTGTGTTCTGGGTTACCTATTAATCCTGGAAGCTGCAGCTGTTTAAACTGACTTACTGCAGAAATACTTCAAATCATTTCTCTTTTACATATTTTCCATTTGTGCTGGCAGAGATAAAATGTGTGTGTGTGTAGGGGGGTCAGAAATAGTGTGATCCCAGGCGATTCCCAACTGATTACATGATCCTCAAGAGCTTTTACCTGGTGTACTATAAACACCTCCACTCCGTGTGCCTGACAGAACGAGGGAATGTTACTGCCCAGAGTGTTCAAGCTCTGCTTTCTCAGAAGCTGGAGACTGTTCATCATCTATTCCTGTTTTTAGTGTCTTTGGTAAGTGAGTTGATCGTACTGCATCTCTTTCAGTTACATTAATTGGCCGTCTTAACTAGTCTTAGCTGCTTTAAATGTTTAATCTGTAAACAATAAAAAATACAAATTGTTATTATTTTAATTTTATTTACGTTATATAGGGATCAAACACCTGGAAGACAGGTTTGCTCAACTTGCTATCTAAGGGCCTAGTGGTGCAAATATTACCCATGTAGGTTGAAATTTTCAAAAGCCCTTCCCTGAGTGCAGAACACAAGTCCCAGGGTAGGCAATTTGTGTTCTTAACTCCCCGTGGCACTCCTGAAATAGTGTTTCCTATCATGTGTACCAGTTACCTGTCTGGAGCTGTGTCTGGTAACAAGGAATATAGGAATTGCAATACCACACCTGAACTGTGATCGATCTGGACCAGTAGCCTGACTGACAGTCGCTAGCACCAGACACTTACAAGGAAATGGTGCAAGTAACAGGAGAGTGGCAAACATTGAAAAACCTGCCTGTGGTTTCCAGCCAATGGGAGAGTGTGCTGTGACCTCTCTAAGGGTGACATGCACTCCATGAGCTTCCTGCAGCTTCCCGAGACATTGAGCTTGTGTGGGATAGAATGTCTCCCGGAGTGTCTGCTGGGATACCCGAAGTGGGACAAATGAGATCTTTATCTTCACTCCAAGAAAACTGAATTTCAGTAAGGGTTTTGCCTGGCTAAGGAGCAGTTTGGCTAGAGGATGTCACTAGGAGTCAGGCACATCACTGAGGACAGGGTATTTTCACAGTAAACTTATGCACATAGCAGAATTCCAGGTTGAGGAATGTAGGTGGTGCACAGACTGTGTTCTGGCTCTTTGCAGTAGGGTGCATTTCACGCAGTCTGAGCAAAGGATGTATCTAAACCAAATATAATACACAGCTGAGATTCACAGGCTTCAACGGCTCCTTTTCTTTTGGTCCCCTCTCTCTCCAAAAATAACATCATGTACAACAAAAGGGGAAGGCTGGTAATAAAACACAGTAGAGATGGATTTTGTCCACTACTCTGACCCAGCGTTGCATGGCTTTGTAGAAGTCACTGGAAGGCATCACTGAGTAGTTTGCATGAACATTTTTTAGCCCATAGGCCATTCACCATGAACATAATTGTTCTCCTCTCATAGCATTTCAAAATAACTAAGCCATGTTATCCCATAGAACTAGCCTGCTTGCTTGCATATACATATATATTTTTTATGAAATTATTGTTTCTTATGTATTTAATTTATTTTTATTATAATAGTTTATAGATTAATATTAAAAGAATTTTGGCTGTAAGGCAAGATACCTACAGACCACTTTTGGTATAATGAGCTAAGGCAAGTTAGCATAGAGATGTTCAGAGCCTTTAGCTTAGGTAAGTGATAATGAACCAAAGTATAAAGTACATCTACGGTTATAACCTTTACCCTAGATAAGTCAGGAGACATTAAGATGGGGGGTACCTCAGCTCATGCTGTCAATAACTTAACAGGTATCCCACAACAACGAGGTTAGTCCAGAAGTAACAGAGTTGAGAATGAGCGAACTCTCCGGAAAGGAGATGGATATGTCATTCATACACACGAACTCCCCAGCCAATCTAATAAGTGAACCCTGATATTTTGTGGGCAAGGAAGCTAAGTTCAGATGTGGAAGAAGGGCACGTAGTGCTCAGGTTATAAGAGGGGCAATCCACCATCTTATGTCTTGTCTCTTCAGTATTATCTCAGTCCTAGTGTTACAGTCTTTCCATAGTTCTTAGCTCTTAAGACGTTTCTAAGCTTTTCACCTCCCACTTGAGAATTGAAGAACCTGGACATCAACATACAAGGGCGAGGCTGGACCTTTGTCTCTTACCACCAGGTTATCCAAGAAGGGGATAAGTAAATTAATTAAAAAAATGTATAGTATATCACAGCACGCGTGTCTCTCGAATAATAGTATTGCCTTTGTAATTCTGAATGATTATTATCCGTTTGATTATTATTCTACTTTGCCTCAATAAAAGTCTTTAAGGCTGTATTTTGGTTCTCTCTGGGAGTGTCCTTATCATACATCCCAAGTGTCCCAGCAAAACTCTGTGTAGCCTGATTCTAGGACAAGAACCTTATTATCTTCTGATCCGATCCATTATAAAGCCATTCAATATACACCATTATTAAAATTATGAAGCACATAAAATCAGGCAACAACCATTTCATTTTTGAAGATGGACCCCAACAAAATAGTTGACATCTGGATCCAGACTGAAACCTTGTTCCAGAATGCAGGCGTGTTCTGATCCACTCTTTTAGTTCAGGTGCAATCTGCTTCTCTTATGCTCCATTTAATAATTTGAGTTCATACATGTCTTCATATGCCACGTTCCATCTAGAGGAGATGGAGGTCTAATGAAGCCAGCTGAAAGCCTGGAGACCTGAATTCTATCAGTGATCTCTTGTGTGACATGGCAAAAGCTGATTAACTGTTCTGTGCTTTCGTTTCCCCTCTGTTAAATGAGGATACATGCCCTCCTTCCTATTAGTGTCAATAATCCTTGAATAAGAATCATTGATGCCACATGTTTTTAATAGTGTTGCTTTTATTTGTAGGGAATGTTGTTTATTAAACTCAGCAGGAACTCCCCATCGCACCATGCCAACCTGCAATGAAACCAACCTCAGTCTTTCAACGTTCCTTCTGGCAGGCATCCCAGGGCATGAAGCTGACGGCCCTTGGTTCTCCATCCCTTTCTGTTCCTTGTACCTCATTGCAATTTTAGGAAACTGTCTGATACTGTTTGTGGTAAAGACACAGCGGAATCTCCATCAACCCATGTACTTGTTCCTTTCTATGTTGTCTGTCACCGATCTCGGCTTCGCTGCTTCCACCTTGCCAACAATGTTCAGCGTCTTCCTGTTGAACAGCAGAGAAATTGCCATTGACGCCTGCCTTTTGCAACTCTTCTTTATACACTCTTTCTCCATTATGGAATCCACTGTACTGTTAGCTATGGCATTTGACCGCTTTGTTGCAATACGCCACCCACTGAGATATGCCTCAATTTTAACCAATTCAAGGATAGGAAATATAGGGCTGGCAATAATAATCAGGGGTGTCGGTCTCCATATCCCATCTGTAATTCTTCTAAAGAGGTTGCCCTACTGCAGGATTCGGACTCTCTCTTATTCGTACTGTTTGCATCCAGATGTAATGAAGATGGCCTCCACAGACATTGCTCCTAATAGCAGCTATGGTTTGTTTACTGTTCTTTCTACTCTGGGATTAGACTCAGGACTTATTGTCTTGTCTTACATCATGATCCTTAAGACTGTGCTGAGTATCACAACCTGGGAACAGCGTCTCACGGCTCTAAACACCTGTGTTTCACACATCTGTGTCACTCTGCTCTTCTATATCTCACTGCTCAGTTTGTCTGTGATTCACAGGGTAAAAAAAAAGGCTCTTCCTGAGAGTCAAATTTTTCTGTCTTATCTCAACTACCTCCTCCCCCCTGTGCTAAATCCCATTGTGTTCAGCATAAAAACGAAAGAGATTCGTAAACAAATAAGGAAGGTCTTCCACCAAAACAATTCCACTAGGAGGATGTGATGAAAGGATCAAAGACTAACAATTCTCTCAGAAGCAATGTGGGAGTGTGAAGGGAAAAGAAGATGAGGTCTCTGTTTCTTATCAGAACTGATCAATAGAAATGGCTGCAAAAGCCTGAGATTGAAAGTTCCTTTCTAGCAGATGTTTAAATCTTAGAATGGCAAGGGTTAACAAGATAGTTATGGAACCTGGGCGCCAGCAGGGATGGAATGCAGAGAAAGACCTTGTAACTTGGATAAGTATAGTTTAAAATACTGAACTAGAGAATTCCTAGATATGGGGTTTTTTTTTTAGTATGTATGGCCGTGGAAATTGTAACATAAAAAGACTTGTTTGTGTGAGCCTATAAAAGCTTTTAGAATTCTATGTTAAGAGTCGCCCCTTGCATAAATTGACCACCTTCTTTACGTAAAGAATAAACTTTTACTTTGCTAATCTGTTGTTTGGCTTATTCTGGACCATCTGATAGGCAACAGACATGTTAGTAAGGACCCCTGAGTTTGAGTTCTTCCACAGCAGGCATGATGGGCTGGTGAGAAGCATGAACGAACTCAGGGTATTTGAAGAGACTGGAGTTTTGAAAGGAGATACAGTAAAAGTAACCTCAAGGGACAATGCTGACCCATGGAGATAACAACACCTCTACCAGACAGACTTTGGAAGAGACTAGCAACAAATTTATGGAAGTTCAGAGGACATCATTACTTCCTTGTAATTCACTATTTTTCCAGGTTTATAAAAATAATGTACTTGAAAGACAGAACCTGTCATAGTGTTACAGGGAATCTGAAATGCACCTTTGCTCATTTTGCTATTCCAGAACAACTAGTGACGGACAATGGGCCACATTTCACTACAGCAGAATTTGAGTTATTCTGAACTAAATATGATTTTGACCATATGACCAGAGATGAAGAGAGTAGTCAAATCTGATAAAACGGCAAAAAGATCTTACAAACACTTTTAAAACAGACATCACTCAGTTAGAGAACTGCGGGATCTAGAACCTGGTGACTGTGTTTGGGTTAAACAGGAGGGAGAAAAAGAATGGAGAACTCCAGCTGTTGTCAGAAAATAGATCTAATCGCTCAGATCATATGTGATCAAGGGCAACCCTGGAGAGCTCAGCAGAAAACATCAACATCGACTATTTGTTCCTCAGAATGAAAGGTCAATAGAGCAAATGCTACAGATGGCAGATACAGAATAATAAGAAGAAGACGCAAAGACCCCTGACTGACCAGAGATGGTTGTTGCAACTAACGGACAGCCAGATGGCCAAGTTGTTACTTGTTTGGACTGTGTAATTAGAAACACAGTTCGATTCATAGACACTTAACACACTGATATGTACGGAATGTTAAAGACACTGTAATAGTGTACATTTAGTCAATTTCTGTAAATGTAAAGCTTCTGCCAGACAGAGTCAGCAGCGGCAAGGGCTGGGTTCTATATCTAGGGATTTCTGTCAATGGTACGACACCAAACCGGCTCGAGTCCCCACCCAGGCACATGGAAATCACACAGTATCCCCTAGGCACCCCCAAAAAGACAACACTTCCTCTCTCACAAGCACAAAGTCTGAGTGTAGAAGAAGGAAGTAACACAGCACTGATTCGGGAAAACAGTGCAAAGAGAATTCATAAACCCAATGAGCAGGACCCACCCGCCCCAGAGTACATGGGGCGTTTCCTTCACCTCTCCAATATGGCTTTCCTTTGCCCTACTCACTGTCGTATTTGCACTGTGCACCTTTCAGCGTGACCAGCCCCCCTCTACCACCTGCAGGCCTTGACCATGGCTGTCAATCTCTTGAGGCTTCCCAACTCTGGGGAATTTCAGCTTTCAGTGAGTTTCAGCTCTCAGTTCATGGGAAACATCCTCTGCTAATACAGGAGTACTGTTGTGGCTTTTTAACAAAGCAAAAGACTCCAAGAGAAATCTTTAAAACTTTTTTTTAAATAGTGGAAAGAGATAGTCAAATCAGGCCTCAGGGCAGCCCTTAGTCAGGGGTATTACAAACTCAGGAAGAAGACCCCCAACGTCTCCCTTTTGCTCCTTTTTATAGTCTCTGGCATCCGAACGCCTAGTTGTTTGAGTTCTGTTCAGATGAGAGTGAATCTTTCATCAGAACAGGCTAAGCACAGTTTTGCTGCCATTTATTTATACAATGGGGAGACAACATTTCATTACCCCTGCAATTAACACTACAGTGATTTGTAACCCCAATACCTGCCAGACTGACCATTGCCCATCATGCTCAGCACCTACGTGTGTTATGCAGATACAGCAAAATCATGCTGAGCACCTAGTTGAACTCATGCAAATAAAGAGCCCATGCAAATAAAGTGTCCCCCCTTTCAGCTGGCTGAGCAGTGGAGGACCACTGGACACTCAGACCTTGCTTAGGTAAAGAGTAGAAATGTAAAACAAAGGGGGAGATGGAATGGAATGCTAAACTGTATTGTACTGCGCATACAACATCTGAGAACACAACGATATACCTGGCAGTACATGAAAGTGCCTTAAAGAGAACTGATCTTCGTGTATCCCTTTGGGGTGGAAGAGATGCAATCAGACAGAGACACCTAACATGTCCACCCTAGAGGGTCACAGGTGAACAGGAAGGGGGTTGGTGGCAAAGGTGGCTTTCTGCTTAGCCCATCCACCTCATTGCCCTGCCTTCTGAAAAAGGACATGTCCTTACAACTGGCACCAATCCGTTTAAATTTTTCATGCCAGTAGGGGACTATGTGTTCTCTTGGTGGTCTCAGGGTCCCTTTCAGATCTGAGTCCCTTAGGTTTTGCTGACTTATACACCCATCTTAGCCCAGACTTGGTGATTTCCTTTCCTGTCCTGTCTCTTCTCAAGCGCTCAGTTTCTGTTGGTGGGGTAACCTCCTGCAGTTCTGTCTCATTGCCTGACTAGGTTCCCCCTGATCAGTTCACACCTGGATATGCCATAGTAGGGCTTGGCCCTGCTTGATGGGTAGAACGCCAGCACTGTCCTCAGCCATGTCATCGTTGAGCCCTGGGACTCAACTTCTTCTTGTAGAATATAGAAAGAATAGTTAATGGGTTTTGTGCTTTAAGATACAATAGTAAAGTATATAGCTTGGGAAAAAGGCTGGAAGGACCAGATAAGGGCAGTCCAGACGCTAGCACAGCACATATAGAGGGCAAAAATAAAAAAGGATGAGATGACTGGAACTCAGCTGACCGCAGCCAGCTGGGTAAAAACAGGAAGTGCCAACCTGGTCACTGTGAACATGTCACATGACATAACCACACTGACCGCAAAAGTGACACTGTTCACTGGTTGGTTACATTCTGATCAAGCTGATCAGTTTGGTGATCAGTTTGAAGGTATTTAAATCCCCTGAAGTCAGTCGCACTTTGGACTGCAGCCTGTTGGGATCCTCAGTAGCTGGACCGAGCCCTTCTATGAACCAACAGTGTCTGAGAGATGGCTAACACTTATCAGAGTCGACTCGGCCCAAGGGGCTTAGGGAAAGAAGCGCTATTTGGTAATGTATGAAATATATGACTTTGCATGTTTTTCTGATTTTGTGTTTGTATTAATTATGTCTATGTACTTTGTTATTTACTAATGAATAAATAAATGAACAATATTTCTTTGGCTGAAACCTTCTTTACAATCTTGTTCAGTCATCCCCATCCCTTGCTCGAGGCAACTCCTCTGTTCTCAGAACCTCACAAACCTAGAGTAAAAGCCTAACCGGCCGCTCTGGCTTCACGATTCTCTGAATGAGATTTTCTCAACCATTTCCCTGGTCCTGCTGTGGCAAGTTGGTCAGTTGTTCGGGTGGGTCAGGACCCAGGTAGGGCTTTTGCCTGTCATGTAGGACAAAACTGTCCCCACCATCGTAGGGGATAGTTCACAGATAACTTCTGACACTCAGTTAATCAGGCTGTTGTCCTTCTATCGCAACCTTGCCCTCAAACCTCTCTGCCTTCTGTGATCCCTGACCCAAACCAGCTCCCCATCTTGATATAGCAAAGTGTAGGGCCCAGCTCTCTCTGGTGGTGCTTTACTGCTTGAATGGCAGTGCTGAGAACGCCAGCCAGCAGTGTCAGGTACTCTGTGGGATTTGAAAATCCTTCTATCACATCTGTCCCCCCCAGATAGTCTACCAGGAGAGTAATTTCATGCCCAACCATCACCTTGTATGGTGCATATCCCAGGGGCAACAGATGAGGGACCAAAATAGTTCTCATTAACCTCTGTGGGTAGCACAAGAAGCAGTGGGCTTAAATTGTAGGAAGGATGGTTTAGGCTGGACATTTGGAAAAACTTCCTAACTGTCAGGGTAATTAAGTGTTGGAATAAATTGCCTAGGGAGGCTGTAGGATCTCCATCATTAGAGACTTTTAAGAGCAAGTTAGACAAATAACTGTCAGCAATATTCTAGATAATACTTAGTCCAGACTTAAGTCAGGTGACAGGACAAGATGACCTCTCCAGGTTCCTTCCAGTCCTATAGTTCTATGATTCTATGACAGTGCGCTTTTGTGGAATTTTGGCTCAATAAAGCACAGACATCTCCAGGTCTCTCAGTCTGACTCCTTTAAAAGAAATACATTCTCTCTGAGAAAAAAAATTCATTCAGGGTCAAATCCTGACCTAGACAAGTGAGGGCCAATCCACTGACCCACTGCAGGTACACAATCTACAACAGCTCTGAAATGGACTACTGCTGCACATTCAAGAAAAGTTTATTTTCTGGGTTACCTCTTAATCCTGGAAGCTGAACCTGTTTAAACTGAGTTATATGTAGAAATACTTCAGATCATTTCCCTTTTACATATTTTCCATTTGTTCTGGCAGAGATAAAATGTGTGTGTGTGGGGGGGGGGGGTCAGAAATAGTGCGATCCCAGGCGATTCCCAACTGATTACATGATCCTCAAGAGCTTTTACCTGGTGTACTATAAACACTACCATGCAGTGTGCCTGAGAGAACGAGGGAATATTATTGCCGAGAGTGTTCAAGCTCTGCTTTCTCAGAATCCGGAGAGTGTTCATCATCTATTCCTGCTTTTAGTGTCTTTGGTAAGTGAGTTGATCGTACTGCATCTCTTTCAGTTACATTAATTGGCTGTCTTAACTCATCTCAGCTGCCTAAAAAGTTTTATCCGTAAACAGTGAAAAATACAAATTTCTATTACCGTCATTTTTCGTTACATTATATAGGAATGAAACACCTGGAAGACAGGTTTGCTCAGCTTGCAATCTAATGGCCAAGTGGTGCAAACTTCACCATGTAGGTTGGAATTTTCAAAAGCCCTTCTCTGAGTGCAGAACACAAGTCCCAGGGAAAGTCAGTTTGTGTTCTTAGCTCCCCGTGGCACTTCTGAAAATAGTGCTTCCTACCATGAGTACCAGTTACCTGCCTGGGGCTGTGTCTGGTAAGAAGGAACATAGGAATTGCCATACCACCCCTGAACTGTGATCAGTCTGGATTGGTAGCCTGACAGACAGTCGCTAGCACCAGACACTTACAATGAAATGGTGCAAGTACCGGGAGAGTGGCAAACACTGAATAACCTGCCTGTGGTTTCCCGCCAATGGGAGAGTGCGCTGTGACTTCTGTAAGGGTGACAGGCACTCCATGAGCTTCCTGCAGCTTCCCGAGGCATTGAGCTTGTGTGGGATAGAATGTCTCCCGGAGTGTCTGCTGGGATACTCGAAGTGGGACAAATGAGATCTTTATCTTCACTCCAAGAAAACTGAATTTCAGTAAGGGTTTTGCCTGGCTAAGGAGCAGTTTGGCCAGAGGATGTCACTAGGAGTCACGCACATCACTGAGGACAGGGTATTTTCACAGTAAACTTATGCACATAGCAGAATTCCAGGTTGAGGAATGTAGGTGGTGCACAGACTGTGTTCTGGCTCTTTGCAGTAGGGTGCATTTCACGCAGTCTGAGCAAAGGATGTATCTAAACCAAATATAATACACAGCTGAGATTCACAGGCTTCAACGGCTCCTTTTCTTTTGGTCCTCTTCTCCTCCAAAAATAACATCATATACAACAAAAGGGGAAGCCTGGTGATAAAACACAGTAGAGATGGATTTTTTTCACTGCTCTGCCCCAGCGTTGCATGGCTTTGTAGAAGTCACTGGAAGGCATCACTGAGTAGTTTGCATGAACGTTTTTCAGCCCATAGGCCATTCATCATGAACATAGTTGGCCTTTTCTCGTAGGATTTTAAAATAACAAAGACATTTAGCCCATATGACTAGCCTGCTTGCTTGCATATATATATATATATATATATATATATATATATATATATATATATTATATGAAAATATTTTTTCTTATGTATTTAGTTGATTTTTATTATAATAGATGTATAGATTAATATTAAAAGAATTTTGGCAGTAATGCAAGATACCTACAGGCCACATCCTGTATAATGAGCTAAGGCAAGTTAGCATATAGATGTTCAGAGACTTTAGCTTTGATTAGTCATGATGAGCCAAAGGATGACGTACATCTATGGTTATAACCTTTACCCTAGATAAGTCAGGAGGCATTAAGATGGGGGGTACCTCAGCTCATGCCCTCCATAACTTAACAGGTATCCCACAAGAACATGGATAGTCCAGATGTAACAGAGTTGAGAATGAGCGAACTCTCCGGAAAGGAGATGGATATATCATTCATACACACAAACTCCCCAGCCTATCTAATAAGTGAACCCTGATATTTTGTGGGCAAGGAAGCTAAGTTCAGACGTGGAAGAAGGGCACGTAGTGCTCAGGTTATAAGAGGGGCAACCCACCATGGCGAGGCTAGACCTTTGTCTCTTACCACCAGGTTATCCAAGAAGGGCATTAGTATATTAATCCAAAAGCTTTATAGTATATCACACCACGTGTGTCTCTAGAATAATAGTATTACCTTTGTAATTCTGAATGATTATTATCCATTTGATTATTATTCTATTTTGCCTCAATAAAAGTCTTTAAGACTATATTATGGTTCTCCGTGGGAGTATCCTTATCATACATCCCGAGGGTCACAGCAAAACTCTGTGTAGCCTGATTCTGGGACAAGAACCGTATTATCTTCTGATCAGATCAATTGGTGAGCTTATAAAACCATTCAATATACATCATTATTAAAATTATGAAGCACCTAACATCAGGCAACAGCCATTTAATTTTTGAAGATGGACCCCAGCAAAATAGTTGAGATCTGGATAAAGATTGAAACCTTGTTCCAGAGTGCAGGCGTGTTCTGATCCACTCTTTTGGTTCAGGTGCAATCTGCTTTTCTTATGCTCCATTTATTAATTTGAGTTCATACATGTTTTCATATGCAAAGTTCCATCTAGAGGAGATGGAGGTCTAATGAAGCCAGCTGAAAGCCTGGAGACCTGAATTCTATCAGTGATCTCCTGTGTGACACGGCAAAAGTTGCTGAACTGTTCTGTGCTTTAGTTTTCCCTCTGTTAAATGAGGATACATGTGCTCCTTCCTATTCGTGTCAATAGACCTTGAATAAGAATCATTGATGCCACATGTTTTTAATAGTGTTGCTTTTATTTGTAGGGATTGTTATTTATTAAACTCAGCAGGACCTCCCCATCGCATCATGCCAACCTGCAGTGAAACCAACCTCAGTCTTTCAATGTTCCTTCTGGCAGGCATCCCAGGGCATGAAGCTGACAGCCTTTGGTTCTCCATCCCTTTCTGTTCCTTGTACCTCATTGCAATTTTAGGAAACTGTCTGATACTGTTTGTGATAAAGACACAGAGGAATCTCCATCAACCCATGTACTTGTTCCTTTCTATGTTGTCTGTCACTGATCTTGGTTTGGCTGCTTCCACCTTGCCAACAATGTTCAGCGTCTTCCTGTTGAACAACAGAGAAATTGCCATTGACGCCTGCCTTTCACAACTATTCTTTATTCACTCTTTCTCCATCATGGAATCCGCTGTACTGTTAGCTATGGCATTTGACCGCTTTCTTGCAATACGCCTCCCGCTCAGATATGCTTCGATTTTAACCAATGAAAGGATAGGAAACATTGGGCTGGCAATAATAATCAGGGGTGTCGGTCTGCATATCCCAGCTGTCATTCTTCTAAAAAGGTTGCCCTACTGCAGGATCCGGACTCTCTCTTATTCGTACTGTTTGCATCCAGATGTAATGAAGATGGCCTCTGCAAACATTGCTCTTAATAGCAGCTATGGTTTGTTTACTGTTCTTTCTACTCTGGGATTAGACTCAGGACTTATTGTCTTGTCTTACATCATGATCCTTAAGACTGTGCTGAGTATCACAACCTGGGAACAGCGTCTCAAGGCTCTGAACACCTGTGTCTCACACATCTGTGCCACCCTGCTTTTCTACATCTCACTGATCAGTTTGTCTATGATTCACAGGTTCAAAGAAAAGGCTCTTCCTGAGAGTCAAATTTTTCTGTCTTATCTCCACTTCCTCCTCCCTCCTGTGCTAAATCCCATTGTATACAGCATAAAAACCAAAGAGATTCGTAAACAGATAAGGAAGATCTTCCATCAAAACAATTCCACTATGAGGATCCGATGGGGGCACTAAGTTGGCCTGTCTAATGCATCTGGGAGCCTGTATGGCCAATGATGTCCAACTATCTCCAAAAAGGAAAGCTATTATTTTTCACTCTAAAAAAAAATGGCTGAATATCCCAACCAACAGAACTCTGATCATGTGCCTGTAGAGTTCCTCCTTCATGAATAAAGTATCCTATTTTGTTCAGGAACTTAGGGGTGTTCATTGGAATTAATGTAAGAAAGAAGAAGTTTTAAGGCTGGAGGACTATGTGTATTCATTCCTAAAGTAATTAGCAGATTAACTTGTAAATTCTCTGAAAACTCCTTCTTCACTCATAGAGTAAGTGTTGTAGTTCTGATTGAGGATGCACTGTGTTTTTCATACCTACAGAAGTTGAATCGCTGCTCTAAGTGGAAAACTTGTCTCACCTTTAACTAAGGCTTTGCTACTGGCGCTTCCATAATAAAATGTAATTTTTCAGCATTGTTTCCTTATGCTTAACTGTTGCGTGCAGTCTGCCATACTCCTCTTTATAGATTTTAAGGCCAGAAGGGACCATTGTAATGATCTAATCTAACCTTCCATTTAACAGGTCACTCAATT
The DNA here is from genome assembly GCF_026122565.2 of Emydura macquarii macquarii. Taxonomy (NCBI): domain Eukaryota; kingdom Metazoa; phylum Chordata; order Testudines; family Chelidae; genus Emydura; species Emydura macquarii. The sequence continues at coordinate 145,379 of NW_027131741.1, forward strand.
TCACTTAACAGTTCCTGCCTCAACTTTCTTAGAAAGACACACTGAAGGCGCCACTGTCATATGTCCATTTCAGCCGTCTTTTCCAGCCTTTCCCTGGTCACCCGGATAATTTTGGATCTGTGTTGTTTTGTCTTTCTATTGAGATCCCATTCCTGCAAGGTTAGGTGAATAACTAGCTCCAAATACTTCTCTGTCAGAGGGAACCCCCTTTCTTGTTTGCAAACCAACCTACATGGTATGAGAAATAAACAAACAGGATGTCCCTGCGGTGGATTGGGCTGTCAGAACCCTTTATTGCCTGCTCGTTCCACCTCAACGCCGCGAGTGAGTGATGGGGGTGTTACTTTACAATCCTTTTATCCATAAAGGTATGTAAATGTATACATTTCTAGCAACTCCCCATAGACGCTTTTTAAAAACTACATTATGAATACAAATATACCCGCCCCGTTTGTTGTTTACAGGATTACCATACAGAGGGCAGGCACATCACCTTAAAATCGGTTAATTTTACACTAACATTCTTTGAAGTAAAGGTATGCCAGGGGGAAGGAAAATAATGCTTTCTTCCCACCAAGGCCTTGCGCAGGAGGGGAAATAGTTATTTTGTTAGCCTCATCCCCTGCACAGATGGCCAAGATGGGAGGAAAAGAAGAGCGATAACAGACTCTAACTAGAATTCACACCAATTAACAAAGACAAGGTTTGCCCATGTCATGACCTTTTGTTAGACAAAAGTATTTGGTGAATGATTGCTCTTATAAGCTCACATGGCATAGCTTCTGATCACTGATTGGTTGAGTATCAAACGACTAATAATGTGCTCTCTGTCTCTGTCTCTGTCTCTCTCTCCAGACAGTGCTGATTAGTTTTAATGCGTTTTGCATTGTGGGGGTGCCTGTATAGGAACTAGTCATATCTCCAAGTGCTGGAGATAATGGGCAAGGTACCCAGCCATGTTCCAGCTCCTTTGCAATAGAGGGGGCATTTAGGTTCTAAAGTCGAGGGTCCCTATATTCTACCACTAGTCCCCCAACTTTGAAACACAGGAGATACAGCTTGTGTGCCGGTTGCAAGGAGAGTATTGCCTGGGGTGAGAGAGAAAGGCAGATGATCTCATAGATACCAGCTTCTCTGTAGCTCAATACCAATACCTTAAATTCCAGCCAGAAGCCAATGGGCGCCTGGAGCAGATTTCACATCACTGAGGTTAGTTGCTCAGTGCCACATATGCTGCTTAGGCAATGAGCCACTGCATAGCGCACCGCCATCCGCTGCTGAATGGATCAATTGCATCACCCCACACAGAGGACAGCACACTGGTCTCGTCACAAAGGAACAAAGGTTTACATCACAGCAGGAAGGGCCAACGTCCAGAGTAAACGTTCACACCCCAGCGGTCAGACGTAGGTGGAAAAATAGCCTTCCTGGTCACTGTCACTGCCTGGTCATAATGGTGACTAGTGAGCCTGCCCAGCCCCCACACTGGGAATATGCTCTTCTGAGGGCTGTAGGGATGGTAGACGGGTAAATTCAGGGCTGGATCCTCAGCGGGGTCAAGCTGGCAGAGCTGAATTGACTTCAGTGCAGTATGCCAATTCACGCCAAAAAGAGCAGAAACGGAAAAAGAGCTTACAAACACTTTTAAAACAGACGTCACTCAGATAGAGAACTGCCGGATCTAAAACCTGGTGACTGTGTTTGGATTAAACAGGATGGAGAAAAAGAATGGAGAACTCCAGCTGTTGTCAGGAAAAAGAACTAATCGCTCAGATCATATGTGATCAAGGCCAACCCTGGAGAGCTCAGCAGAAACCATCGACATCGACTATTTGTTCCTCAGAATGAAAAGTCAATAGACCAAATGCTACAGATGGCAGATACAGAACAAGAAGAAGACTCAAAGACTCCAAACTGACCAGAGACGGTCGTTGCAATTAATAGATAGCCAGATGGCCAAGTTGTTATGTGTAATTAGAAAAACAGTACGATTCATAGACACTTAACACACTGATATGTACTGAATGTTAAAGTCACTGTAATAGTGTACATTTAGTCAATTTCTGTAAATGTAAAGCTTCTGCCAGACAGAGTCAGCAGCAGCAAGGACCGGATTCTATATGTAGGAGTTCCTGTCAATGATACAACTCCAACCAGCTCGAGCCCCCACCCAGTCACCTGGAAATCACACAGTATCCCCTAGGCACCCCCAAAAGGCAATACATCCCCTCTTGAAAGCACAGAATCTGAGTGTAGAAGAAGGAAGTAACACAGCACTGATTCGGAAAAACAGTGCAGAGATTTCATAAACCCAATGAGCAAAACCCACCCACTCCAGAGCAGCCCTTAGTCAGGGCTGTTACAGACTCAGTAAGAAAACCCCCAACTCCTCCCTCTTGCTTTTACAGTCTCTGGCATCCGAATGCCTCCTTGTTTGAGTTCTGTTCAGATGAGAGTGAATCTTTCATCAGAACAGGCTAAGCACAGTTTTGCTGCCTTTTACTTATACAATGGGGAGACAACATTTCATTACCCCTGCAATTAACACTACAGTGATTTGTAACCCCCATACCAGCCAGACTGACCATTGCCCATCATGCTCAGCACCTACGTGTGTTATGCAGATACAGCACAATCATGCTGAGCACCTAGTTGAACTCATGCAAATAAAGAGCCCATGCAAATAAAGTGCCCCTCCTTCGAGCAGTGGAGGGCCACTGGACACTCAGACCTTGCTTACATAAAGGGTAGGAATGTAAAAGAAGGGGGAGATGGAATGGAATACTAAACTGTATTGTACTGTGCATACAACATCAGAGAATACAACGATATACCTGGCAGTACGTGAAAGTGCCTTAAAGAAAACTGATCCTCCTGTGACCCTTTGGGGTGGAAGCGCTGAAATCAGTCAATATCTGGTACATGACAAAGACACCTAACATGTCCACGCCAGAGGGTCACAGGTGAGCAGAAAGGGGGTTGGTGGCAAAGGTGGCTTTCTGTGTAACCCGTCCACCTCACTGCCCTGCCGTCTGAAAAAGGACGTGTCCTTACAACCGGCACCAGTCCATGTGAAGTCTTGGTGCCAGCGGGGGACCATGTGCTCCCTCTGTGGTTTCAGGGTCCCTTTCAGTGTTGAGTTCCTTGGGTTTGCTGACTTATACCCCCATCTTAGCCCAGACTAGGTGACTTCCTTTCCTGTCCTGGGTCTGCTCTAGGTGCTCCGGTTCTGCTGGTGGGGTAACCTCCTGCAGTTCTGTCTCATTGCCTGACTCAATTCCCTCTGATCAGTTCCCACCTGGATATGCCATAGCAGGGCTTGTCCCTGCTCGATGGGGAGAACGCCGACACTGTCCTCGGCCACGTCCTCGTTGATGCTCTGGGACTTGACTTCTTCTCTGAATGGGATTTTCTCAACTATTGCCCTGGTCCTGTCATGGAAGTTGGTCAGGACCCACATAGGGCTTTAGCCTGTCATGTAGGACAAACTGTCTCCACCCAGGGTAGGGGATAGTTCACAGAGCACTTCTGACACTCAGTTGACCAGGCTGTTGTCCTTCTATTGCGACCTCGCCTTCAAACCTCTCTGCCTTCTGTGATCCCTGACCCAAACCAGCTCACCCTTTTGGTATAGCAAATTCTAGGGCCCTGATGTCTCTGGTGGCCACCTCTGATGGTTCTTTACTGCTTGACTGACAGTGCTGAGAACTCCTGCCAGCTGTGTCAGGTACTTTGTGGGATTAGCAAATCCTTCTATCACATCTGTTCCACCCAGCTATTCTACCAGGAGAGTAATTTCATGCCCAATCATCACCTTGTATGGTGCATATCCTATGGGCAATGGCACACGAGTTCTGGAGACCATCATGACATGGGGAAACAAGATGTCCTAATTCTGTTGATTGACATCTACAAAGGATGACAACATAGCTGTCAGAGTTTGCTTCAGATGCTCCATCAGCCCATTTGGTACCAGGTGATATGGTGTGATACAGCTCTTATATATCACAAATTCATATTCCTTGGGCAAATTTACTTCCTTTGATTGAACATATTGCCCTTAATCTTGGCCTGCAGCTAATATCTCATACTACAACCTCAGGAGCTGTATTTCCCCTTGTGCAATATTTTACTGTCTTGCCCTGGGAGACAGTAACGAGGAACTATTCTCACTTCAGTTACTCTCATGTGAACAAGGAACTGTAGCCCCACTGAAATTAGTGGGGTTGTGCCAGGCTACAGCCAGTGTATGTGAGAGGGCATTCAGGCCAAATAGCTATATAATTACTTCATTGGACTTCCACTGGCAGAAAATTGGTGTGTTAGAGAGGATAATTACATCCGATATTTGTAAGGTACATATTCACATACACATAGCAGGCCAAATTCTGCTCTCAGTTAGAGAAGTACATCTGGGGTAACTCCACTGACTTCAGTGAAATGCAACTTGGTGTAAATGACGGAGAGTTTGACCCAGCATGTTCTCAAGATAGGTGGGCTGTGAGAGGCAGGTCCGGGAGTCAGGACACCTTTGATCCATTCCCAGCTCTGGAAAGAAAGTGGATTCTAGCCAGTTAGGACAGCAAGCAGGGGCTGCCTGAACCAGTCTGGGCCCCCAGGGCATGGCACGTTGACAAGCTGTTGAATCCAATAAAGGGGTGGAGAGGCATTTTAGGGTCCAATCTGTGTTTTTAACCTGCTGCTAGCACCTGCTTGTGAACATGGCATAAGAATATATGGACCTCTCTACAAAATTGAAAATGTAATATTGTCCCCACTGGAAAGAATTGGCGCATTGCAGTAGCCAGGGCAGGCACAGGCTCTCTGGGCTGCCCTGAGCCCCAAGAGGAGAGGTTAGTGGGACAACTACACTGGGAAACACTCCTACTGTAGACACAGCTTGTACCATCATAAAAATGCTTCCGCTGGTCTAGCTACATCTCTTCCCCAAGAGATGAGCTCTGTTATGCCAATATAAGTTTCTCTACACTAGGGCTTATACGAGCCTGGGCCCAGTCATCATCGTGCTCAGCTCTGTTTGTGTCACGGGGCCAAGGGGTGAAGCTGACCTTTGCCCTGAGGCTGCTTTCTCCCAGCCAGGCCATCTAAGATGATGCTCCCGTGGCCGTTGTTCCATTGTTTGGCAGTTAGACCTATTCAGCCCCAATGGTTTGAGCACACCAGTCTGGTGCATGGCCTGAAACACTTGGCTTCCCCGTGACACTCCAACCCTCCTCTGACAGATCCAGCACCTAAACCTCACCATGGGGAGCAGATCAACAGTCACCCCAAGCAACCCCACATCTGCCCCAGGCACCCAGGGGCTGGAGTCACTGGGATTCCCAGAGGCCAGCTGTCACAGGAGGGTGTGGTAAGGCTTTGGCCTCTGACAGCCAAATGTCAGGGGTGTTGCTCTTTGGATCACTGGCAGACCTGATCCTAGGGTCTCCCCTGGCCCCCTTCTCAGAGTATCTGAGCATCTTGAATGTATTCATTCTCCCACCACGTCTGTGAGGCAGGGCAGGGCTATTATCCGCTTGTGCAGAGGGTCAGAAACAGTCGGGGGCTTGTCCACGGTTACATAGGGCAAGGGAATGGACCCAGCTCTCCTGATACACAGAACAGAGCCCAAACCACAAGACCAGCCTCTCATCTGGACCTGCTGGATTCTCACTGCCCAGAGCTGCTCCCTGCGCTGTAGAGAGAGGGGATAGCAAGGAGCCAGTTACAGGGGTTTGATTCCCTGGCCAGTTCCCCCCCAGCCTCAGTGGAGTGTAGAGCAGCCTGGGGGCTGAGCTGACACCTGCACATTTGCAACAGCTCTATAGAGCATAGCAAGCTCTGGTCGAGTCCCTGCAGATGGGTGCCACCCCAGCGTGCCCCCTAGTGGCCTGAGGTACCCTGCAGGCACCCTGCCCCTCCCTGTAATATCCTTGCAATGGTTTACTCTCAGCCTGGAAGACTGAAAACAAGATCCCCCTGTGTGGGGTCATATTTGTTCTCCAAAACACAGGCTCTCTTAGCCTGCGCCCAACCGTCCTCCATTATCCAGGGGCCCCTCCCGCCCTCCTTGCTGGGGTCTGCATTGGTTCAGGCTCAATGCAGCTTTCCTGGCTCCTCCCCAGCTGGCTGGCCCCTTGGTAGCTCAGTCCCTTCCCCCCAGGTTGAGCGAGGGCAGCCGTGCTTCCCCTGCTGCTGTCGCCATGTTCGGAGAGAAGAGGCGGCCGGCCCTGCCTCCCACGGCTCCTGCGGGGTGGCAGGGAGTGAGGGGAGCCAGGCCCTGCCCTGCACTAAAGGCCCCGGTCTCAGGCCCTTAAAGAAGCCGTAGGCTGGGATTTCCCAAAACATGAACTATTCCTCAGTCGGGACCATCTTCCTCTCTCCCCGTAGCTGCCTCTGCTAGGCCTCGATCAGTTCCTAAAGTTGGAGGTCCATTAAACGGCCAAATGGTGGAGCAGGGGGTGACTAAACCTGCTGGCCTCTCCCACCCTCAAAGGGGAGAGTCCCCGACACACCCCCTCTAATGGCCACTGAATGGCTGGGCTGGGCTAGGAGCTGGCTGTGTCTCTGCTGGGGAACTGAGGCCCGTTTCCAGCCCTTTGCATGGATGGGGCAGCACAACTGGAGGGGTTGGGGAGGAAATCTGGACCTGAGTCTCTTCTCAGGACTGCTGCTTGTGTGACCCTCACTCACAGGACAGTTGGTTGGGGGGCTCCGCAGGTGTGCTGTGTGCAGATCCATGAACAGGGTTGGGGGCTGTCTGAATGGCTTCTCTTGGGGATCCTGCTCAAATCCTGTCTCTGACACAACCCAGTCACGGGCGCCTGGGTGAGTGTGGAGGGGAAGGATGGGTGGCCGTGCCCTTGGTATAGCACCTCTCACAGCTGGTGCCACTCTCATGGATCACGCAGCAGCCAGAGTGCTCAGAAGGGCCAGGACTGCGACTGTAAAACAGCTCTGCAGCTTTTCTCATGGCCCTGGATGTTTAACCAGAGACGGGACAATGACAGGTCATGGACAATGGAACAAAACATCCACCTTCCTTCTGTGAACTGACTGTATCCACAGCAATTCTGAGGTGTGAGCTGATACTGATACAGCTCTTTATGCAATAACATCTCACCCATCCCTTGGCTCTCCATAAACACAGAGTCTTTGTAAATACTGCTGCGTGCCTCGGTCCCATTCCTCCAGTGCGCTGTCCATCCGTAGCAGCTGGTGACAGGGATCAGTAGCTCATGTCCGCTCATGTCCTCTGAAAGTGTCTAGGATGTAATAGGTGACTTGTGTTTTTCATCTCCCGTATCATCAGCACTGGAGCCAGGTGATGAACTAACCCTTCACTTGACGAACACCCTGATTATCTTCACACGAATGGGTTTGGTTTTCATGCTGTACACAATTGGATTCATCATGGGAGGGATCAGCAAATAAATATCGCCCATAATAATTTGAACCAAGGGAGAAGGGATCTTCACAAATCTGTGTATCACAGACAATCCGATCACAGGCACATAGAAGAGCAGGACAACGCAGATGTGGGAGACGCAGGTGTTTAGGGCCTTGAGGCGCTCTGCGTGGGACGCAATGCTCAGCACTGTTTTGAGGATCATCACATAAGATAGAAGGATGAGCAGGACATCCAACCCCACTGAGGCGACTGTTACAAAGAAGCTGTAGATGCTGTGGGCTCTGATATCCGAACAAGCCATCTTCATGACTTCCTGGTTCAGGCAGTAGGAATGGGAGAGGATGTTGTCCTTACAGTATCGGAAATGTTTTAGGAGAATGGGGAGTGGGAATATTACGCTCACCCCTCTTAACAGAGACACCAGTCCCATCATGGCTATTCTTGGCGTGGTTAAGATGGAAGCATATCTCAGCGGGTTACAGATCGCAACAAAGCGGTCAAAGGCCATGGACAAGAGCACTGAGGATTCAGTGAACGAAATTGAATGGATTAAGAACAGCTGGGCAAAACAGGCATTGCTGCTGATCTCCCTAGAATTAAACCAGAATATACCCAGTATTGTTGGCATGGTGGTGATCGATAAGCCAAGGTCTGTGATGGCCAACATGGAAAGGAAAATATACATGGGCTCATGGAGGGTTGAATCTGTTTTTATAAGGAACAGAATGAGTGAATTTCCTATTATGGAAGTAATATACATGAAGCAGATGGGGATAGAAATCCAGACATGGACGTCTTCCAGCCCAGGTATTCCGGTGAGATGGAACTGTGCAGGTTGGAATATGGTATCATTGACAGCTGACATAATGCACTAGGCAGGTCTGAGGAAATTTCAACTTTACTTCCTGAGAGGAAAAATAATAAGAGACTAATGTGACTCAGTGCATCCCCATGCACACCCTTATGGTGTGATTGGGTATCATTCATGTTCACCGTTATAATGTACTTGTGTGTTTTTTATTGCCAAGCATGTCTTGTAAGGTGTTTTTTTGAATTCTCAGGACATTATTGTTATAGTACATTATTGTTATAGTAGTGTGTTTGTTGCAATGTCATATGTACTGTTATGAAGCTCTGCTATATAATATTTCCAAATATGTGTCTCATGGCTTAGGGCAGATCTAGGCAAACACCAAAAACGGGGAGGTAATCCATGCCTCACCAAGGCAGGCATAAAGCTACCCAGCTCTTTTAGGAACAATGGACTAACCTCAGCATCAACAAGGGGATGGTCATTGACTCAAATGGAGGAAGTTATGCTGTACTTTGTTTGTCGCCTGACCACAGAGGGGGGTGAAGGAACATGTTAAAAGAAGAGATGTTTTGGAATCTGGTGCTCTATCTTCCACTTCCATCTACAAAACAACATCAAGCAACTGAAGGACTGTCCACATGGGGAAGGCTTGACTGAGGGGAATCAGCCAGCCTGTGGGTTGCATCTGGGACTGGGGGGTTTGCTGGGCTCATTCTATTGCATAATACCAGGAGTGGTTAGCTAGAAGCGCTCATTCACTAAATTGAGGTCTGCCTACTTGCAGGAAACTGTGATTGGGCTGACCCAGGAGGGGGTGTTCACACAGCAAAGCAAGTGCAAGACAGGATCCAGGAGCCGGGGATTGGGGTGACACAGCAATTCACCAGTCCAGATTGCAGGGGGGAATGTCACAGCTAGAAGACATTTCATGAGATATAATTCTGCTCTGAGTGCATGTCTAGAGACTTCCAGGAGCTCAAGGTAGATGAGCAAAAACATAGTCTTGGATTTACACCACCAATAAGAAGATAGGCATTGCCAGACTGGATCAGACCTGTAGCCCACCTAATCCGGTATCCAGTGGTCAGTACCAGATGCTTCCAAGGAAGGTAGAAGAATCCCCACATTACACAGCTGTGAGATAACCTGCTCCCAGGGAAAGTTTCTTCCTGACATGCACTAGTTAGACATATTTTATGGTATAAATCAGGAAGGTTTATAGCCCTCCCAAGCTATTTTAAAAAACCCTCACCACTGTAATTGGATTTTATGGTTCCCCACATAAACCTCCAGTCCCTCTTTGAATCCTACTAAACTCTTGGTCCCATTGATATCTTGTGACTGTGAGTTCCACAGCCTACATGAGCAGGTGTGATTTTATATTTGTGACCTTCACACAAACATCCTTTCTGACCCTCCACTTCTCGATGTGGCCCATTGTATCATGCCAGGTGTATAAACACATGGCAAACACATGGTGAAAATGGTCATTATGTTTATCTGTCCTGCACTGATGCTATTTATAAACGTGTTTCATTGCCTCAATTTTTTTGTTATTTTCTTCACTCCTGAGAGCCCAAATTACACCACTGCCTCTTTGCAGAACATGAGATAAATTCTTAGGTCCAGTTTCAGAGTTCAGGAACCTTGATTGCAACAGCATCACTCCAGATTTACATATGTAAATTCAATCAAAACTGGGCTCTATTAACTTTCACTTACCAAATGCTCCCAATGATACACCGTGACACACAAGAATCCCTCCAAGAGAAGATGAAGTGCTTTGCCTGGCCAGTGTTATCTGGATACAGAGAGGTCGATCATCCTACAGGCTTCTCTTTATCCTCACAGGACCCCATCCTCTCCCTGGGCCAGGGTCCTATAGATAATTGGCAAGTTATAAGCTAATACAGACAGTTACTTCCACTGGATGGGGGAGGTATTGGTATTTTATATCCAGCTGAGTGTGCAAGATACTGCAGCCACATTCTTGTAACAGGCGATGGGCGTAAATTACATAGAATCGCTATTACATAGATTCCGGCCAGCTGTGGGGCTATGAGACCCCTGCTTCCTCCCAGTGGAGGAACCGGGGAGGTGTGTGTGAGCAGTGACACACAGATATTGTTCATCCCTGCAACGTTCCTCCAAACCCCCCTTGAGGGCTGTGGGGAAACAGAGGAGCGAGGAGAAATACCATGTCTCCCTTCATCCATATTTTTTTTCCCCACCTGGGCTGGGCTGTGAGGTGAGCATCAGGGGCTGCTGCTCTCTGCCTTCCCCATATGCAGCCCAGGTAGGGAAGTGACCTGGATGCAGGGAGCCCTGACATTGCTTCTCGCTTCCCAGCCCCCCCATGACCCTCTAGGGGTGCACGGAGGAGCAGCATTTGAGGGGGGAGTGAGAGCAGTACCAGCTGCTCTGTGCATGCAGGTCAGTGTTTGAGAAGGGCACAGGAACAGAGGGTGCAGGGGAAGTGAAAAGCCCGCAGGAGTTAGAAGTGAAGGGTGAGTGGGAAACCCACCGTGGCCAGGGGCAATGGGGGGCATCCATGGGGGCAAGAGAATCACACTCAGAGACTTGATGTGTGAAAGGGGTGAGCAATACAAAAGGTTTGAGAACCACTGGCCTATTGTAATCCCATTTCCTGCACCTCATCTCTACTCTTTGCTGAAACACAGGCCAGCGGTTCTGTTCTCTCATGTCTTGCACAAACATAGCACAGTTATTGTGTGCACAGTTTTGAATGTAACTGTAAGAAACAGCTTCTGGTCAGTTACCAGGAAACAGTTTCATACCTGTACTTACTGAATAAAGCGTTACTAGCACAAACCCATTGCAAAGAGTAGTTGGAATACCTCTCAAATATTTTCTAAAGCAAAAGCCATTAAATAGTAAAGTTACCCCTGCTCCTTCTGTAGAGATTCCTACAACTCTGTTGGTGGGTTTTGAAAGTCTGGTTTGTAATAATTGTATTACAATGAAAAGTTTTGCCATAACATTTATCCATCTATACTCTAGCACACACATGTAAACCCATTTTTTCCCCTTGGATCTTCCTTCAGAGATGATTTCTCAGGCTAGAGGGAAACCTAACTTCTGTCATCCGCATTTCTTCAGAACTTGAAAATATTACAGACTCTCAGCCATCATTCAGTCACTTGACAGCAAACACAATTACGGAGAATCTTTTGGAAGTAGTAGCTCCTCTATCCTTGGGTTAATAGCTGACTGGTTCCCCTTATGGTCTGTGATGTCAAACTGCAGCCTTTATCCGGAGCTGTAGAGGCATTGGGATCAACATATACAATATTCGTTCCCAGGCTCTCACTCTCTAGTGCCCTGCACAAAAGCTGCAGGGCACAAATTGGGCTCCTTAGTCACCTAAAATCCACCAATGAAGCCTTTGGAAGACATCATCCTCATATCGAGAGATGGCCCAAGACTCTCTAGTACAGTGGTTTGCACTTGAGTCAGAGAATAAAAGTTTTGAAAATGGATTTGCTGATTAAATTTTCAGGAGCAAATAAACCTGAGGTGATTTGGGAACTACCCACTGATATTCCATAAGCTTTTCTCTCGCCCAGAGCACACAGCACCTCTAGAAATGGGACCCATTGAGAAATCCTGCCTTGTGCTTTCGGGGTTTTCACACTCCGAGCTCCCTTTGAATCTGGGGTTTCTGTGTACCTGGAATAATCCCCCATAGACCACGGGGACATGGAGTGGAGGGTCCCCCAGCAACCTAGTGCTGCCTGCTCTCCAGCCCCTGTCACTGAATCACACCCACAGCCCAGCAGAGTCAGCTGCCGCTGCACAGAACATCTGCCCATCTCAACAGCTGAGAGATTTAAAGACAGAGAAACCTGCCAACGTACCCAAGGCCTGCGAGAAGAGGAGCAGCTGCCAACAGAGATCTGCACCCTAACGGAGAAGGAGTCAGCAAAAAGCTTGCACAGGCAGCAGGCAGTGTCTGCTCAGACATGGTGCAACTGTCCTTATGAAGCATGTTTGCCCATTTCCTTGGGGGCCATTTGGGCACCTGGGACCCTCAGCTGATTGGTTCAGTTGTGCCAGCTTTAACCCTGTCATGGCCAATGACAAAATGCAGGAAGCCCAATCCCAGGGGATGCTCGGTGATGCCACCACACTGGACAGCAGCCAAAGTCCTGCCGCAGGCTCTATTCTTGCAATCCAGGATGTCAGTGCTGTGCATACAGCTCAGAGGAGTCACAGGGGTCCCTTGAGGATGGCCAAGTGGTACCGATGATGCTGTTACAGCTGTAATCTAGCTGCAATACACTAAATCAGACTAATAATAGTTATGTAGTGTCAGTTTCAGAGGTGTAGTCATGTTAGTCTGTTTTCAGCAAAACGAGAGTCCTGTTGCACCTTAAAGACTAACAAATTTAGTTGGTCATAAGCTTTCGTGGGCAGCAGGTCTCTTCCCTTCTCCCTGAGATATAAACAGGGTGACCCAGCATCCATGGATGCCCAAAGTTATGCACAGATCTCAGTGATCCCCTGGTAGCCAGGCCCTCCCACCCACAATCTCTGTGCCTCCACAACTGCTCTAGAACCCTCTCCAGCTCCCTGGGAGCACAGGTTCATCGGTGATGTGCTCCTGGGGCCAGTCACAGTAGCCACCGCCCACAAGATCTGCTGAAGGGGCCGTTGTAGAGGATGAAGGGGACTGGACGGAGAAGTGAAGGGTGGTTAGAGTAGCTGGGGAGGCACAAAACTCCAGCGATAGATTGGGGGGGAGCGATTTAGAGCTTTCCATACCCATAGTGCAGTCATAGACTCAGTCAGTGCAACCTGCATTGCTATTACAAGGAAGAGGCAGAAAAAAAAGGCTCCAATTTCTCTTGGGGATATGGGCAGCTGCAGCTGGGCAGCGACATGGCAACTGAATTATCAGTGAAAAATGATCCATTTTTTATGAAAACCCAGCCCAAAAATGGATGAAAAGGAAACATTTTAATTTGGGTTAAACTTTTTCATGGGGGGAAAATGGTCTGTTTTCCAGTCCAGCTCTAATTCAAACCATGAGCCTCTGTCACTCGTGTTACCGGACTCCACCCCTCGGTTTCAGCTCCAACCCCCCCATCGGCCTCCTGTACTGAGCTGCCCTGGGATCTTTGCTGTGGGGGGGCTATGCTGGCTCTATGGCAGAGAGAGCCCCTGGAAATGGCCTGTCTGTGGCGACCCATCCATCCGTGGAACATCTAAGAACAAAAGAACGGCCATATTGGGTGAGACCAATGGTCCACGGAGCCCAGTGTCCTGTCTGCTGACAGTGGCCGGTGCCAGATGCTTCAGAGGGAGTGACCAGAACAGTGTAATTTAGCAAGTGATCCATCCCCTGTCTCCTAGGCCCAGCTTCTGGCAGTCAGAGGTTCAGACACACCCAGAGCATGGAGCTGCCTCCCTGACCAGCTTCGCTGATAACCATCGATGGTCCTGTCCTCCGTGGGCCTGTGTAATTCTTTTCTGGGCCCAGTTATACTTTTGACCTTCAGAACATTCCTGGCAACAAGTTCCACAGGCTGCCTGCCCGGTGTGTGACAAAGATCTTCCTTTTCTTTGTTTAAACCTGCTGCCTATGAACATTCTTGGATGACCCCGGGCTCTTGTGTTATGTGAAGAGGAAAAGAACATTTTCTTATTCACTTTCTCCATAACATTCATGATTTTATAGATCTCTCTCATATTCCCCCCTTTTCCAAGCTTGAAATCTTAGTCTTATTAATCTCTCCTCATATGGAAGCTGTTTCATCCCCCTAATCTTTTTTTGTCACCATTCTCTGTACTTTTCCAATTCAAATATATCTTTTTTTGAGATGCACGTAGTATTCAATGTGTAGGTAAACCAGCAGTTCATATAGCGGCCCTATGATATTTTCTCTCTGACTATATAATCTTTTCCTAATGATTCCCAACAGTCTGTTACCTTTTTTCACTACCGCTACACATGGAGTGAATGTTTTCAAAGAACTATCCACAGTGACTCCAAGATCTCTTTTTTGAGTGGGAACAGCTAATTTAGACACCATCATTTTATATCTATAGTTGGGATTATGTTTTCCAATGTGCATTCCTTTACATATATCAACACTGAATTTCTTCTGCTATTTTGTTGCCTAATAGCCCAGTTTTGTGAGATCCCTTTTTAACTCTTCGCAGTTTGCTTTGGGCTTAACTATCTTGAGTAGTTTTGTATCATCTGCAGATTTTGCCACCTCACTGTTTACCCCTTTTTTCCATATCATTTATGAATGTGTTGAACAGGACTGGTCCCAGGACAGACCATGGGGGACACCACTATTTACCTCTCTCGAATCTGAAAACTGACCATTTATCTCTACCGTTTGTTTCCTAACTTTTAACCAGTTACTGATCCAGTAAGGGCCTTCCCTCTTATCCCATGACAGGTCACTTTGCTTAAGACCCTTTGGTGAGGGACCTTGTCAAAGACTTTCCGAAAATCTAAGTACACTGTATCCACTGGATCATCTTTGTTTGCATGCTTGTTGACCCCCCGAAAGAATTCTGACACATTAGTTAGGCATGATTTCCCTTTACAAAAACCATGTTGACTCTTGCCCAGCAAATTATGTCTGATAATTCTGTTCTCTACTCTAGTTTCAACCAGTTTCCTGGTACTGAAGTTAGGCTTACAACCCTGTAATTGCCAGGATCACTGCTGGAGCCTTCTTTAAAAATTGGCATCACATTAGCTATCTCCCAGTCATTTGGTACAGAAGCTGATTTAAATGATAGGTTACATACCACAGTTAGTGGTTCTCCAATTTCACATTTGCGTTTCTTCAGAACTCTTGGGTGAATCCCATCTGGTCCTGGTGACTTATTACTGTTTAGTTCATCTTTCTCCTGATGAGAAGTGCTCTATGACAGTTAGATTTTATTATTAAGACCTGGGTGAAGGATCCCTGTATAGCCAGCTGCTGGGTCCCATCCAATTGAAGGCCCATCGTGCTGGGGCCCAGTTTTGGTGCTGCTAAATGCACCACATACCAGATCCAAGTGCCTATTTTAGCCTGTAAGTGACCAGGGGTGATATCCTGCTTTGTGTGTTTCACATCCCCAGGCAAAATCCCGGTCGTGGTAAGGACTGTAAAATAATAATAATTTTTGTGGATTCTGGGTTTAGAGCAGAATTTGAGTGAGCTTCATCTTTTCTTATTTTCTTTATATATGAATAATGTATTAATGGAAATCCTGGACACAAGTTGCTGTTGCTTAGGAGATTAGGAGGATTCCACTAAAGGACTGGATGTTCTTTATGTGTGACAGGAAGATGCACAGCTGTGTGCAACAGGAGCACAAAAAGTAGAAGAGTTTTGATTTATTTAAGTGCAGGTTGTGACATTCTGCTCCCCTCCTGTGGCTGGGAAAAGGAAGGAGGGTCTCGTGGCTAAGGCAGGGCACCAGGGTTTAGGCAATTCACATTTAATTCCAAACTGTGGCACAGACTCCCTGTGTGACCTTGGACCTTGACAGGCAGAGCAGAGCCCAAACCACAGGACCAGCCTCCCAGTTGGATCAGCTGGTTTCGCTGCTTTGCAGAGCTGCCCCCTGTGCTGTGGGGAGAGGTGATAGCAAGGAGCCGGTTACAGGGGTTTGATTCTCTGGCCAGTTCCCCACCAGCCTCAGTGGAGGGTAGAGGAGCCTGGAGGCTGAGCTGACCTCTGCTCATTGGCAACAGCTTCAAGAGTACAGCACCCTTGGCCAAGTCGCTGAGGACAGGTGCCATCACCCTGCCCTTCCCTCCAAGGTCCTTGCAGTGACTTATTCTCAGCCTTGAAGACTAAAAACAAGATCCCCCTGTGTGGGGTCGTATTTGTTCTCTCAAACACAGACTCTCTTAGCCTGCGCCCCACCTTCCACCATTGCCAAAGAGCCCCCTGCCCTCATTGTTGGGGTCTGCGTAGGTTCAGGCTCACCACAGCTTTCCTGGCTCCTCCCCAGCTGGCCCCCTCGGTTGCTCTGTCCCTTCCCCCCAGGCTGAGCAAGGGCAGTCGTCCTTCCCCTGCTGCTGTGGCCATGTTCTGCGAGAAGAGGCAGCCGGCCCTGCTCCCACGGCTCCTGCGGGTGGCAGGGACCAAGGGGGTCCAGGCACTGCCCTGCACTAAAGGCCCCGGTCTCAGGCCCGTAAAGAAGCAGTAGGCTGGGATTTCCTGAAACATGAACTATTCCCCAGCTGGGACCATCTTCCTCTCTCCACGTAGCTGCCTCTGCCTGGCCTCGGTCAGCTCCTGAAGTCCCAGGAACATTAAATGGCCAATCCATGAAGCAGGGGGTGACTGACCCCGTGGGTCTCTCCCACCCTCAAAGGAGAGAGTTCCTGACACACCCTCTCTAATGGCCACTGAATGGCTGGGCTGAGCTAGGAACTGGTTGTGTCTCTGCTGGGGAGCTGAAGCCCGTTTCCAGCCCTTTCATGGCTGGAGCAGCACAACTGCAGGGGACAGGGATGGAATCTGGGCCTGAGTCTGTGTGTGCAACCCTCACTCACACACACAGCTCTGCTCCATCTAGGGACGGAATGGTGGGGGGCAGGTGGTCAGCAGGTGTGCTCTGTCTAGAGCCATGCATGGTGGCGGTGGGCTCCGTGAATGGCCTCTCTTAAGGCTCATCCTTTACTCCTGTCTCTGCGCCTGGTTGAGGTCGCAGGGGAAGGGTGGGCCTGGAACAGCCTGTCTCACAGCTGGTGACGCTCTCATGGATCACGCAGCAGTCAAAGTGCTCAGGAAGGCCAGAACTGCAACTGCAAAACAGCTCTGCGGCTTTTCTCATGGCCCCTGGCTGTTTAACCAGAGACAGGACAGTGACAGGTCATGTACAATGGGACAAAACATCCACGTTCCTTCCCTGTACTGACTGTATCCACAGCAATTCTGAGGTCTGAGCTGACACTGATAGAGCTCTTTATGCGACAACATCCCACCCATCCCCTGGCTCTACATAAACACAGTCAATGTGTAAATGGTGCTGTGCCTCGGTCCTGTTCCCAAGTGCTCTAGTGAGGGAGATCAGTATCTCATGTCCTCTAAGAAGTTCCAGGGAGGATGGAGCTAGGCTGTTCTCAGTGGTGGTAGATGACAGAACAAGGAACAATGGTCTCAAGTTGCAGTGTGGGAGGTCTCGGTTGGATATTGGGAAACCTTTTTCCCTAGGAGGATGGTGAAGCACTGGAACGGGTTGCCTAGGGAGATGCTGGAATTTCCATTCTTAGAGGTTTTATTGCCTGGCTTGACAAAGGCCTAGCTAGGATGATTGAGTTGGGGTAGGTCCTGCCTTGAGCAGGGGCCTAAACTAGATGACCTCCTGTGGTCCCTTCCAACTCTAATTTTCTATGATGCTATGTAACTGTCGAGGATGTAATAAATGGCTTGTGTTTTTCATCTCCAGTGTCATCAGCGCTGTAGCCGGGTGATGAACTGATGCGTCACTTGATGAACACCCTGATTATCCTTGCACAAATGGGTTTAGTTTTCACACTATACACAATTGGGTTCATCAGGGGAGGAACCAGCAAATAGATGTTGCCCATGACAATCTGCACCAAGGGAGAAAAGTTGTTCCTGTATCTGTATATCACAGACAAGCTAATCGATGGCATGTAGAAGAGCAGGATGACGCAGATGTGGGAGACGCAGGTGTTCAGGGCTTTGAGGCGCTCTGCATGGGACGCGATGCTCAGCACTGTTTTGAGAATCATCACATAGGATAGGAGGATGAGCAGCAAGTCCAACCCCACTGAAGAGACTGATACAAAGAAAAGATAGGCGCTGTTCACTCTGATATCCGAACAATCCATCTTCATGACCTCCTGCTGCAGGCAGTAGGAATGGGAGAGGATGTTGGCTTGACAGTACTTGTACTGTTTAAGGAAAATGGGGAGTGGGAGTATTAGGACCACCCTCTTAGCAGAGACACCAGTCCCATCTTGGCTATTCTCGACAGGGTTAAGATGGAAGCATATCTCAGAGGGTTACAGATTGCAACAAAGCGGTCAAACGCCATGCACAAGAGCACGGAGGATTCAGTGAATGTAAGTGAGTGGATGAAGAACAGCTGAGCAAAACAAGCATCATGGCTGATCTCCCTAGAGTTAAACCAGAATATGCCCAATGTTGTCGGCAATGTAGATATTGTTAAGCCAAGGTCTGTGACGGCCAACATGGAAAGAAAAATGTACATGGGCTCAGAAAGGCTTGGATCTGTTTTTATAATGAACAGAATGAGTGAATTTCCTAATATCATAGTAACATACATGAAGCAGAAGGGGATAGAAATCCAGACATGGACGTCTTCCAGCCCAGGTATTCCGGTGAGAAGGAAAACAGCAGGTTGGAATTTGGTGTCATTGACAGCTGACATAGTGCACGGGGCGGGTCTGAGGAGCTTTGACCATTACTTCCTGAAAGGAAAAATAATAGGAGACTAGATATTGAACAAGACATCATTCTGCTCTCAGTGCAAGTCTATAGAGTTCCAGGAGGCCAAGGAAGATCAGCAAAAACATAGTCTTGGATTTACATCACTGATAAGAATATCAGCATTGCTAGACTGGACCAGACCCAGAGTCCGCCTTGCCCGGTATCCAGTGGCCAGTACCAGATGCTTCAGAGGAAGGTAGAAGAAGCCCTGCAACAGGGATCTGTGAGATAACCTGCCCCCAGAGGAAGTTTTCTTCTTACACGCACTAGTTAGAGAATCTTTCTGGTGTAAGTCAGGAAAGTTAATAGCTCTTACAACACTTTTAAAAAAAATCCTTACTACTGTAATTGGCCGGGTTTTGAGTACAGGAACATTGACTTCAACAGCTTCTCTCCAGATTTACTTGTGTAAATTTGATCAGAATCCACCTCTATTAACTTTCAATTAATAAATGCTCCTGATGACACACTCTGACCCCCAAGAATCCCTCCAAGAAAAGCTGAAATGCATTGTTTAGCCAGTGTAGAGTGAATCCAGATAGGTTGATCTCTTTTTCCTCACGGGACCCCCATCCTCTCCCGAGACAGGATTTCTCTATGTATTTTGCAAGTTTCAAAGCAACGCATACAGTTACTTCACCTCGGCAGAGCGGGGTTGGTGTCACAAACAGTGAAGAATGCAGAAATTAATTTTCTACTCATATGAAGCTGAGTGTGCAAGTTTTTTCAGCCATACTCATCTAACAGGTGATGTAAGTAAATTCCATACAACTGCTATATAATTCCCTTCCCTGAACCTCATCTCTACCCTTTGCTGAAACACAGACAAGTGGTACTGTTGTCTCATGACTTTTTGGAAAGTCTCACACAAGTATTGCAAAGTTATTGTGTGAATGACTCAAAATTTAAGTGATAGAAACTACTTCTGGTCAGTTACCAGAAGACGGTATCATAGAGTTAATACCACAAACCCATTACAAAGTATGTTTGGAATACCTCTGAAATACTTTCTAAAGCAAAGGCCATTAAGTAGTAAAGTTACCCCTGCTCCTTCCTGTACAGATTCCAACAGCTCTGTGGCTGGCTTTTGATAGACATCCATGTAATAAAAGTTTGGCTTGTAATTATTGTATTACAATGACAAGATTTAACTTTACATTTATAGCACTATACTTTATCACACACATGTAAATCCGTTCTTTTCCCTCGGATCATCTTTCAGTGATAATTCCTCAGGATAGAGGAAGACCTAAAATATAATGTGGGTCATCTGGATTTATTTAGAACTTGAAAAGATTGCAGCCTCTCAGCCCTCATTCATTTGCTTGTCAGCAAACAAAAGTCTGGGAAATTTTCTGCAACTAGTAGCTCCT
Source organism: Emydura macquarii macquarii (assembly GCF_026122565.2). Lineage (NCBI taxonomy): Eukaryota > Metazoa > Chordata > Testudines > Chelidae > Emydura > Emydura macquarii. The sequence continues at coordinate 165,443 of NW_027131741.1, forward strand.
CTATCCTTCGGTCAATAGCTGACTGGTTCCCCTTAGGGTCTCTGATGTCAATCTGCAACCTTTATCCAGAATGGAATCAGCAGATACAACATTCATTCCCTGGGCTCTCACAGTGGTTTTCAACCTTTTTCATTCCCAGACCCCTACAAAATTTCAAATGAAGGTGTGAATACCTTTGGGAATCTAACATATAGTCTGCAACCCCCTAGAGGTCCATGGACCACAGGTCGAAAACCACTGGTTTAGTACAGAGTAACCCCAGAACCTGTTATTCAGCTACAATAAGGGTTTGTGCAAAGTGGGTTTCAAAGTGAAATGCATGAGTATTCATGGAGATCAAACCTCATTTCACACATGACAGTCGTCTATTGCTTTCTCTCTCTCTGACTGTCTATGTACTGTATTCATAAAATACATACCACCTTGGAACGGTATTGTGACAGACATGGATCTGAGCTGCCATAATTATGAATGTGTATGTTAAACCCAGTTCTTGGGCTGTTGATATGGCTATATTGGGTTAAATATCAGGTATTACCGGTCTGGTTAGCCTTAGTTTAATAGCAGGCTGCTGGAAAACAAGCAGGAAGGGAAACAACAGTTAAAGAAAAGCCAACTCTCACTAAACACTTCAGGGAGGTTAAGAGACAACTCCTGAGCTTCACGCTGTGAAGACCCCATTTCCGGGCTCCAGTCAAGTTACACAACTTGTTTTGCAAGTACTGGGAGTCTGTCCAGAGGTGGGGCAGCTGGTGCTGAGAAGCTCCTGAGACTGACAGAAACACAGACACTGCTGGAGAAGTGAGAAAATGCTCAGCCTGCCTGGGTCCCCATCAGAGTGGTAGGGCTTCAGAGAGACATACGGACGGTTGTTTTAAAACCCATTTATTCTCTCATGTGATTTCTACTGTTCAGATTAAACAATACTTGGTTCAGGAAGGCTGGCTGGTCACTCTTCTCACCACAGGTCACAGACTCCCAAAGGGTGGGAGAATCATGGTATTATACAGCAGGGGAGGGAAAGAGTCGAAGCTGACATCTGGCACTCGGAAACCAGAGAGGAGAGAGATGCAGGTAGCCCTACAACTGTGAGGGGTTTTTACAGGGCAGAAATGCTGGAGCCCTCATCCAGTCAGGAAACAGAACAATTCCATGTGCATTATCTGACTTGTTACCACAAAGGAACACAGCTCTGAATTCGTGCCTTCACAATCCAGTCAGAGAATAAAAGCTTTGAACATGGATTTGCTGATTAAATATCCAGGAGCAAATAAATTGAGTGATTTGGGAACTACTCACTGATATTTCATGGGCTCTTCTCTGGCCCAGAGCACACGGCACCTCTGCGAATTGGACCCAATGAGAAATCCTGACTTGGGACATTGGGGTTTTCTCATTCCGAGCTCACTTTCTATCTGGGATTTCAATATACCTGGAATGATCCCCCCATAGGCCACGGGCACATGGAGTGGAGGGTTCCCCAGCAACCGAGTGGTGCCTCCTCTCCAGTCCCTGTCACTGAGTCACACCCACAGCACAGCAGAGTCAGCTGCTGCTGCACAGAACATCTGCCCATCTCAACAGCTGGCAGCCTTCACCCTTCCCTTGGCGTTGAAAAGATTTAAAGACAGAGAAACCTGCCAACGTACCCAATGCCTGCAAGAAGGGGAGCATCTGCCCACAGAGATCTGCACCCTAACGGAGAAGGAGTCAGCGGAGAGCTTGCATGAGCAGCAGGCAGTGTCTGCAGACAGGCTGCAACTGTCCTTATGAAGCGTCTTTGCCCATTTCCTTGGGGGTTACTTGGCCAAGTGAGACCCTCAGCTGATTGGTTCAGAGTGTGCCAGCTTTAACCCCATGACCGCCAACGGCAAACTGCAGGAAGCGCAATCACAGGGGATGTTTGTTGATGCCAGCAAGCTGGACAGCAGAACTAGTCCTGCCGCAGGCTCTATTCCTGCAATCCAGGCTGTCAGCGCTGTGCGTACAACTCAGAGGAGTTAAAGGGCTCCCTCGAGGGCAGCCGAGTGGTACTGATGATGCTGTTACAGCTGTAATCTTGCTGCAATACAGTAGATCAGACTAATTATAGTTATGTAGGGTCAGATTTCTCCCTGGCAGCCCCCTTTCCTGCATTATTAACCTAGAGTGCAAGCCAGGGAAAGAAGGTTCCACACAGCTCCTACTTGGAAATTTCCCTCAGATTGTTCCAGTAGGGCAGGTCCCTTCCCTTCTCCCTGAGGAATACAAAGTGGAACCTCACATCCATTTATCCCCAAAGTTACTCACAGTCTCATTGACCCCCTGATAGCCAGGCCCTCCCACCCACAATCTCTCTGCCTCCAAAACTGCTCTAGGACCCCCTCCAGCTCCATGGATGAAAAAGAAATATTTTACTTTACATCTAATCCAAGGTTCTGGCAGCCAGAGATTTAGTGATCCCAGTGCAGGGGGTTGCTTCTCTGACCACCTTGGTTTATAGCCATTCATGGACCTATCCTCCGTAAACTTATATAGTTCTTTATGAAACCTGTTACAGTCTTGGCTTTCACAACTTCCACAGGCAAAGAGCTCCAGAGGTTGACTGTGTGTTGTGTGAAGAAATACTTCCTTTTCTTCATTTTAAACCTGCTGCCTATTTATTTCATTTGGTGACCCCATTTTTTGTGTTATGATTAGAAGCAAATAACACTTCCTTATTTACTTTGTGCACAACAGGCATGATTATATAGATCTCTATCATATCCTCCCCTTAGCTGAAAAGTCCCAGTCTCATTAATCTCTCCTCATATGGAAGCTGTTCCATACACCCAACAATTTAGTTGCCCTTTTCAGTACTTTTTCCAATTGCAGTTCATCTTTTTTGAATGAGGTGACCAGATCTGTATGCAGTATTCAAGATGTGAGCATGCCACGGGTTTATAAAGAGACAATACAATATTATCTTATTATCTTATTATTATTATTATCCTGTTATCTTATTATCTTATCTTATTATCTATCCTTTTCCTAATGGGTCTTAATATCCTGTTAGCTTTTTTGACTGCTGCTGCACATTGAGTGGATGTTTCCAAAGAACTATCTACAGAGATTCCAAGATTTCATTCTTGAATGGTAATTGTTAATTTAGACCCCATCATTTCATATATATAATTTGGATTCTGTTTTCCAATGTGCATTACTTTTCATTTATCAAAATTGAATTTAATTTGCCATTTTTTGGCCCAATTATCCAGCCTTGTGAGATCCCTTTGTAACTCTTCACAATCTGCTTTCGATTTAACAATCTTGAATAGTTTTTTTAACCATCTGCAATCTTTGCCAGCACTATATTTACCCGTTTTTCCAGATCATTTATGAATATGTAGAAAAGTACTGGTCCCAGTACAGACCTCTGGGGGACACCACTGTTTATCTCTCTCCATCCTGCAAACTGACCATTTATTCCTACCCTGTCTTTTCTATCTTTTAACCAGTTACTGATCCAGGAGAGACCTTCCCTCTTATCCCATGACAGCTTACTTTGCTTAACAGCACTTGGTGAGAGAACTTGTCAAAGGCTTTCTGAAAATCTAAGTACATTATGTCCACTGGATCACCCTTATACACATGCTTGTTGACCCCCCTAAATAATTCTAGTAGATTGGTGAGGCATGATTTCCCTTTACAAAAAACATGTTCTCTCTTCTTCGTTAAATCATGTTTATCAATGTGTCTAATAATTCTGTTCTTTACTATAGTTTCAACCAATGTACTTCGTACTGAAGTTAGGCTTACCAATATGTAATTGCCAGGAACACCTCTGGATCCTTCCTTAAAAATTGGCATCACATTAGCTATCCCCCCGTCATCAGGTAAAGAAGCTGATTTAAATGATAGGTTACATCACACATTTAGTAGTTCTTCAATTTGATGTTTACGTTCCTTAAGAACTCTTGGGTGAATCCCATGTGGTCCTGTGTTCACATTTTACTGTTTAATTTATCAATATCATAATGACAATTGCTATATAAGAGATACGTTTTATTATTAATCCCTGGATGAGGGATCCCAGTGTAGCCAATTTCTGGGTCTCATCCCACTGCAGCCCCATCGTGTTGTGTGCTTCACATACCCAGGCAGAAGCCAGGCCCTGGTAACGACTGAAAAATAATAATAAATTCTACTCTAAACACAGAACCCATGACAATCGAGTGAGCTTAAATCTTTTCATATTTTATTTAAGCAATACACAATTTACTCATGGAAATCCCGGCCACAAAATGCTGCTTTTTAGGAGATTAAGAGGTTTGAACAAAAGAAATGTACATTTTTACATAAGGAACACACACAACTATGTGCAAAAGCAAAGAAGTAGAAGAGTTTCAATCTCTTTAAGTTCCGGCACGTGACCTTCTGCTCCCGTCCTCTGGCTGGGAAAGGAAAGGAAGGTCTTGTGGGTAAGGCAGGGGACAATAATTAGGCAGCTCACATTAATTTCCGAACTCTGGCATAGACTCCCTGTGTGACTTTTGACCTTGACACACAGAGCAGAGCCCAAACCACAGGACCAGCCTCCCAGCTGAACCAGCTGGATTCTTTCTGCCCCAGAGATGCCCCTTGTGCTGGGGGAACGGGGATAGCAAGGAGCCACTTACAGGGGTTTGATTCTCTGGCTGGTTCCCCACCAGCCTCAGTAGAGTTTAGAGCAGCCTGGGTACTGAGCTGACACCCACATGTGTTCAACAGCTTCATAGAGCACAGCAAGCTCTGGTAAAGCCCCTGTGGACGCGTGCCACCCCAGCGTGCCCCCTTGCAGCCTGAGGTACTCTGCAGGCACCCTTCACCTCCCTCTGAGGTCCTTGCAATGACTTACTCTCAGCCTACAAGACTGAAAACAATATCCCCCTGTGTGGGGTCGTATTTGTTCTCTTAGCCTGCACCCCCCCTCTCCTCCATTGCCCAGAAGCCCTTCCCACCCGAGCCCTCCTTGCTGGGGTCTGCGTTGGTTCAGGCTCGCCACAGCTTTCCTGGCTCCTCGACAGCTGGCCCCTCGGTAGCTCAGTCCCTTCCCCCCCTAGGCTGAGTGAGGGCAGCCGTCCTTCCCCTGCTGCTGTCGCCAAGTTCTGAGAGAAGAGGCAGCCGGCCCTGCTCCCACGGCTCCTGCGGGTGGCAGGGAGTGAGGGGAGCCAGGCCCTGCCCTGCACTACAAAGCCCCAGTCTCAGGTCCTTAAAGAAGCAGTAGGCTGGGATTTCCCAAAGCATGAACTATTCCCCAGCCGGGACCATCTTCCTCTCTCCCCGTAGCTGCCTCTGCTAGGCCTCGGTCAGCTCCTAAAATCCCAGGAACACTAAGGGGCCAAACCATGGAGTAGAGGGAGACTGACCCCGCAGGCCTTTCCAACCCTCAAAGGGGAGAGTCCCCGACACACCCCCTCTAATGGCCACTGAATGGCTGGGCTGGGTTGGTAGCTGGCTGTGCCTCTGATGGGGAGCTGAGGACCTTTTCCAGCCCTTTGCATGGCTGGGGCAGCACAAATGTAGGGGATGGGGATGGAATCTGGGCCTAAGTCTCTTGTCAGACTCTTGTGTGTGCGACCCTTTCACACATGCAGCTCTGCTCTGCTTGGGGGCAGTTGGGGGGTGCTTTGTGCAGAGCCGTCCATGGGGCTCCTGCTTTACTCCTGTCTCTGACGCGACTCAGTCATAGGTGCCTGTGTGACGGCGCAGGGGAAGGGTGGGTGGCCGTGCCCCTGGAATAGCCCCTCTCACAGCTTGTGCCACTCTCGTGGATCACGCAGCAGCCAGAGTGCTCAGGAAGGGCCAGGATTGCAACTGCAAAACAGCTCTGCAGCTTTTCTCATGGACCCTGAATGTTTAACCAGAGACGGGACAGAGACAGTCATTGCAGAAAAAACAATGTCTTCACTTCTGTTTGTGTGGGCAAGGAAAAGATCTTTATTACAAGGTAATTACCTGGGGCAACAGCTTCAGCTGAACTGAGCCCCTGATCTGCGTCACGTGAGGGTTTTTATACAGACTTATTACAAAGTCATTGTTACACAGCAAAATGCATTAAGCTGACCACGCTTATCGATTAGCACATTCCTAACTTCCTCTTAGCTTTCAGCTACATGCTCAAACTGCCTTTGTGATAAACTTCATGTTTCCACATCATGTACAATGGGACAAAACATCCATGTTCCCTCTCTGTACTGACTGTATCCACAGCAATTCTGAGGTCTGAGCTGACACTGATATAGCTCTTTATGCGATAACATCCCACCCATCTCCTGGCTCGACACAAGCACAGTCACTGTGTTAATGCTGCTGTGCCTCGGTCCTGTTTCCCCCTCTGCGCTGTCCTCCCTTAGCAGCTGGTGAGTGAGATCAGTAGCTCATCTCTTGTGTCACCAATGATGGAGCTGCGTGACGAAAGGACCCTTCACTTTATGAACACCCTGATTATCCTCACACAAATGGGTTTTGTTTTCATTCTGAACACGATTGGGTTCATCAGGGGAGGGATCATCAAATAGACGTTGCCCAGGACAGTCTGAAGAGCTCTTCACAAATCTGTATATCACTGACAAACCAATCCCGGGCATGCAGAAGAGCAGGACGACGAAGACGAGGGAGACGCAGGTGTTCAGAGCCTTGAGGCACTCCGCGTGGAATGCAATGCTCAGCACTGTTTTGAGAACCATCACATAGGATAGGAGGATGAGCAGGACATCCAACGCCAATGAAGAGACTGTCATGAAGAAGCCATAGATGATGTTGACTCTGATATCAGAACAAGCCATCATCATGACCTCCTGGTTCAGGCAGTAGGAATGGGAGAGGATGTTAGCATAACAGTATCGGTACTGTTTCAGGAGAATGAGCAGTGGGAATATGAGGAGACCATGGCAGAGACACCAGTCCCATCATGGCTATTCTCAGCAGGATTAAGATGGAGGGATATTTGAGATGGTTACAGATTGCAATGAAGTGGTCAAAGGCCATGCACAAGAGCACAGAAGTTTTAGTGAACATAAGTGAGTGGATGAAGAACAGCTGGGCAAAACAGGCATCATGGCTGATCTCCCTAGAGTTAAACTAGACTATACCCAATGTTTTCGGCATGGTGGATATCAATAAGCCAAGGTCTGTGACGGCCAGCATGGAAAGGAAAAAATACATGGTCTCACAGTGGTTTGGACCTGTTTTTATAATAAACAGAATGAGTGAATTTCGTAATATTGAAGTAACATACATTAAGAAGAAGGGGATAGAAATCCAGTTATGGATGTTTTCCTGCCCAAATATTCTGGTGAGAAGGAACACTGCAGGTTGGAATTTGGTGTCATTGACAGCTGACATAATGCACTGGGAAAGTCCAAGGAGTTTTGAACGCTACTTCCTGAAAAGAAAAATAACAGGAGACTAGATGACATTTAACAAGACATCATTCTGCTCTCAGTGCAAGACTTCCAGGAGCTGGACTACAGAAAATCATCAAAAAACAGTCTTGGATTTACACCACCGATAAGAATATAGGCATTTCTATACTGGACCAGACCCAGAGTCCACCTTGCCCGGTATCCGGTGGCCAGTACCAAATGCTTCTAAGGAAGGTAGAAGAAGTCCTGCAATAGAGAGCTGTGAGATAAGCTGCCCCCAGAGAAAGTTTCCTCCTGACATGCACTAGTTAGACAATATTTTGTGCTGTAAATCAGGAAGGTTTATAACTTCCCCAAGACGTTAAAAGAAAATTCTCACTACTCTAATTGGATAACTTCTGAGTTCAGGGACATTGACTTCAACAGCATCACTCCAGATTTACATGTATAAATTTGATCGGAACTGGGCTTTATTTACTTTCACTTACCAAACGCTCCTGGTGGTACACTCTGACCCCCAAGAATTGCTACAAGAAAAGCTAAAGTGCATTTCCTGGCCAGTGTCGACTGAATCCAGAGAGATCGATCAGCCTATAGGCTTCCATTTACACTCACAGGACCCCATCCTCTTCCCAGACAAGGGTTCTGTAGATATTTGGTAAATTTCAAGCTAACACAGACAGTTACTTCATCTCGGTGAGAGAGGGGTTGGTGTCATAAATAATGAATAGTGCAAACATTAGATTTCACTCATATGCAGTTGAGTGTGCAAGTTAATTCAGCCGTACTCGTGTAACAAGTGATGGGCATAAATTACACATAGCCACTATATAATCCCCTTTCCTGAATCTCATTTCTACTCTTTGCTAAATCACAGACCAGTGGTTCTGTTGTCTCATGACTTTTTGGAAAGTCTCACACATATATTGCAGTTATTATGTGCACAACCCTGACTGTAAGTGTTAGGAACAGTTTCTGGAAATTTACCAGGAGACAGTATCATGCAACTGCTCACTGAAGAAAGAATTAATGGTACAAACCCATTGCAAAGAGTATTTGGAATACTTTATGAACCAAAAGCTATTAAGTAGTAAAGTTATCCTTGTTACACTTATAAAATAAACAGCAGAATCTTATTCAGGGGATAAGGCAGAATGCTGCATTCATTATGAATACAGAAAAGAAAAATATTTCAAAAGAAAACAATTGCCTAAAACACACTCTCATTCACTCACTCACTCACACACACACACACACACACACACAGTTCTGCAGGAGGGATATAATTAGCAGTCCCTTGTTGCTTGAGCTGAAGCCACTGGCCAAGTGGTTCAGGCACGAGGTTGGAGCCAGGCTCTCGTTGGTCGTGACACGATGCTCCTTGGGGTATGCAGAATGAGCCCAAAGTCCAGGTTTCTTCTTCCCATTTTTATATTAATCCATCCCCATTCGGGTCTATGGATCTTGTCACATCAGATAGCCTCCTTGTTTGATGTAATCATCAATTACGTTTGAAGTTGTAAGTGTGACAGCTTTCCCACCATTTCTTCATTCCTGTTTGACACTTTGTCCTTGGGTGTTACTTCTTTGTCTTCCAGGGTTATCAGATCTTTGGCCATCTGGGTTGTAAAAGTTCTTAAAACAAAGACCTCCATCTCCTCTCACTCCTGCCTTCGAGGCTGAGAGCATTGCCTCAGCAATTATTTCCTTGGCGTATTATCTCAACATTCAAACTGCATTCATTCCTCATTCATACTTACTAAAAATCATTACATTTTTATTCCATTTCATTAATAACATTCTTGTCTTTACCTTATTCACCAACTTAATACAAATCCTTATACCTATACCAATTTTACTAGCGTTATTTTACTAAAAAGGAATGAATATGTAGAAATCTTAAATCTTATTTGTCTCCTTATTGCCCCCTGATTTACACATCAACCACACTCCTGATATGCATTGGGCATTTCACTGCACTTGTAAATTATTACAATCAGATTTTGGGAGGTTCCCAAACATTCACTCAGGGATGTAACAAACAACAGGGTGCCAATGTGTCATAAATGTTAAATCACAGACTGTTTAGGCAGGATGTTCTTACTTTAGTTAATTACCATAGTGGAGCCTGGGGTGGCATAAACAAACAATCAGTGTGTCTGGAACATCCTTATCTATAATGCCTAGTTTTTGTTCTTTTTCTCAGTGTAAGGATTAACCCTTAATCTTCACATAGTATCCATGGTTCAGGCCTATATTACAGTATCACAACGCTGGGGCCTGCTGGGGCCTACACCCTTGCTCTTTCCTGTAGAGATTCCAACATCTCTTCTGGTGGCTTTTGATAGACATGCTTGTAATGAAAGTTTGGTTTGTAATAAATGTATTATGATGAAAATATTTGGCATAACATTTATAGAACTACCCGTACACACACACATGTAAACCCATTCTTTCCACCTAACCTTCTTTTAGGGATGATTTCTCAGCTTAGAGGGAGACCTAAAACATAGTGTTTCATGTGGATTTCTGGAGAACTTGAAAAGATTGCAGCCTCTCAGCCCTCATTCAATAGCTTGTTATCAAAGAAATCCTCTGCAACTAGTAACTCCTCTATCCTTGAGTCAATAGCTGACTGGTTCCCTTCGGGTTCTGTGATGTCAATCTGCAGCCTTTATCCAGAATGGGATCACCATATACAATATTCATTCCCTGGGCTCTCACTCTCTAGTACACTGGTTTTTAACCTTTTTCATTTCCAGACCCCTATAAAATTTCAAATGAAGGTGTGAATACCTTTGGAAATCTAACACATAGTCTGCAAACCCCTTGGGATCCGTGGATCACAGGTTATTCAGCTACAATAGAGGTTTGCGGAAAGTGGGTTTCAAAGTGAAATGCATGAGTATTCATGGAAATCAAACTTCATTTCACACATCAAAATCGTGTATTGCTCACTCACTCTCTGTCTCTGTATTGTATTCATAAAATACACGCCACTGTGGAACGGGATTGTGACAGACATGGAGCTGAGCTGCCATAATTATGAACGTGTATGTTAAACCCAGTTCTTGGGTTGTTGATATGGCTGTACTGGGTTAAATATTGGGATATTACCACTATGGCTAGTCTTAGTTTAGTAGCAGGCTGCTGGAAAACAAGCAGGAAGGGAAACAATAGCTCAGGAAAAGCCATCTCTCACTAAACACTTCAGGGAGGCTTCTGAGCTTTACAAAAATCAGAAGATGCTCAGCCTGCCTGGGTCCCCATCTGAGTTGGAGGGCTTGAGAGGCATGGATGAGTGATATCCTTGACAATGGGATGCTGTTCCAGGAAGAAGGATGACTGAGCAGAGATGGGGTCCACCTATCGAGGAAGGGGCAGAGCATACTGAGATGCAGGCTGGCTAAGTGTGGAGGGCTTCAAATGAGGTTCGAAGGGGATAGGTGACCAAAGGTCACAGGTTAGTCAAAAAGACCTGAGGGAAGGGCTGGAATTTGCGGGGAGCATGGGCTGTTATAGCAGGGGTAGGGGAGAGACAGGATAAAACTGGGGGCGCGGAAATCAAATCATTATCTTTCATAGTTTGTATATGAATGCAAGAAGTATGGGGAATAAACAGGACGAACTTGAGATGCTAGTAAATAAACTCAGCTGTGACATAGTTGGCATGACAGAGAATTGGTGGGATAATACACATGACTGGAATATTGGTATAGAAGAGTACAGCTTGCTCAGGTGGGACAGGCAGGAAGAAAAGGGAGGGGGTATTGCCTTATATATTAAAAATGTATACATTTGGACTGAGGGTAAGATGGAAATAGGAGACAGGCTTGTTGAAAGTCTCTGAGTACGGATAAAAGAGGTAAAAAATGAGGTTGATGTCATAGCAGGGGTCAACTACACAACACCAAACCAGGAAGAAGAGGTGGATGAGGCTTTTGTTAAACAGCTAACAAATTCATCCAAAGCACAGGACTTAGTGGTGATGGGGGACTTCAACTATTCAGATAATAACTACTCAGAAAATAACACAGCAGGGCACAGACTATCCAAGAAGTTCTTGGAATGTATTGGAGACAATTTTTATTTCAGAAGGTGGAGAACACTACTAGGGGAGAGGCTGTCCTGGATTTGATTATGACCAACAGGGAGGAACTGGTTGAGAATTTGAAAGTGGAAGGCAGCTTGGGCAAAAGCGATCATGAAATGATAGAGTTCATGATTCTACGGAATGGGAGGAGGGAGAAAAGCAAAATAAAGACAATGGATTTCAAGAAGGCAGACTTTAGCAAACTCAGGGAGTTGGTAGGTAAGATCCCATTATTAAGCAAGTCTAAGAGAAAAAACAATTGAAGACAGCTGGCAGGTTTTCAAAGAGACATTATTAAGGGCACAAGAGCAACCTAGCCCATTGCGTAAGAAAGATAGGAAGTATGGCAAGAGACCACCCTGGCTTAACCGGGAGATCTTAAGTGATCTAAAAGTCAAAAAAGTGTCCTACAAAAAGTGGAAACTAGGTCAAATTACAAGGGATGAATATTAACAAATAACACAGGTATGCAGGAGAAAATTAGAAAGGCCAAGGCACAAAACAAAATTAAACTAGCTAGAGAAATAAGGGGTAACAAGAAAACATTCTATAAATAAATTAGAAGCAAGAGGAAGACTAAGGACAGGGTAGGCTCGTTACTCAATGGCGGGGGGGAGGAAAACAATAACAGAAAAGGCAAAAATGGCAGAGGTGCTAAATGACTTCTTAGTTTTGGTTTTCACCAGAAAGGTTGGTGGCAATTGGACGTCTAACTTAGTGAATGGCAGTGAAAATGAGACAGGATCAGAAACTAAAATTGGAGAAAGTCCAGAGAAGAGCAACAAAAATTATTAAAGGTCTAGAAAAAATGACCTAAGCGGAAAGATTGAAAGAACTGAGTTTGTTTAGCCTGGAAAAGAAAAGACTGAGAGGGGACATGATAACAGCTTTCAGGTACATAAAAGTTTGTTACAAGGAGGAGGGCGAAAAATTGTTCTTAACCTCTGAGAACACGACAAGAAGCAATGGGCTTAAAGAGCAACAAGGGAGGTTTAGATTGGACATTAGGAAAAACTTCCTAACTGTCAGGGTGGTTAATCACTGGAATAAATTGTCTAAGGAGGTTGTGGAATCTCCATTATTGGAGGTCTTTAAGAGTAAGTTAGAGCAGGTTAAACAAACACCTGTCAGAGATGGGTTAGATATTACTTAGTCCTGCCATGAGTGCAGTGGGCTGGACTAGATGACCTCTTGCGGTCCCTTCCAGCCCTATGATTCTATGATTCTATATGCAGACTGTTATTTTAAAACGCTTATTCTCTCATGTGATGCTTTATTCCTACAGTTCAGATTAAACAATACTTCAGTTCAGGAAGACTGGTCACTAGTCTCACCACAGGTCACAAACTCCCAAACGGAAGAACCACAGGGATAGAACCTGCTGCTGCTCGGCAAACCAATTTGACTGTCAGTGTGCTGTAGCCCAGGGCACAGCCTGAGGATGGGAGAATGGTGGGATTCCACCCCAGGAGAGGGAAAGGGATGAGGCTCACATCTGGCACTCTGAAACCAGAGAGGGGGCAGAGATGCAGGATGCCCTGTAACTTTGAGGGGGTCTAAAGGGCAGAAATGCTGGAGCACTCATCCAGTCAGGAACTGAAACTATTCCATATGCCTTATATGCTCTTTTACCAGAAAGCAAGACAGCTCTGAATTCCTGCGTTCACAATCGAGCCAGAGAATAAAACCACTGAACATGGGTTTGCTCAATAAATTTCCAGAAGCAAATAAACCTTAGGTGAATTGGGAACTACCCACTGATATTGCATGGGCTATTCTCCATCACGTACCTCTGCAAATGGGACCAATTGAGAAATCCTGACTCGGGGCATTGGGGTATTCACACTCCAATCTCCATTTGAAACTGATATTTCTGTATACCTGGAATGATCCCCCATAAACCTCGGGCACGTGGAGTGGAGGGTCTCCAGCCACTGTCACTGAGTCACACCCACAGTCCAGCAGAGTCAGCTGCCGCTGCACAGAACATCTGCCCATCTCAACAGCTGGCAGCCTTTACCCTTCCCTTGGCATTTGAAAGCTTTAAAGACAGAGAAACCTGCCAAAGTACCCAATGCCTGCGAGAAGGGGAGCAGCTGCCATCAGAGATCTGCCTGGATCCCCAAAGCTATGCACAGATCTCAGTGATCCCCTGATAGCCAGGCCTCCCACCTACAATCTCTGTGCCTGCACAACTGCTCTAGACCCTCTCAAGCTACCTGGGAGCCCAGGGACATCAGCGATGTGCTACCGGGGACTGTCACAGTAGCCACTGCCCACAGGATCTGCTGAAGGGGCTGTTGTAGAGGGTGGAGGAGGCTGGACTGAGAAGGGAAGGCTGGTTAGAATAGCTGGTAAGCCACAAAATCCCAGTCATAGACTGGGGGGAGGTTTAGACTTTTCCATCCCCAGAGTGCAGCCAGAGACTCGGGCAGTGCCACTTTCATTGCTGTTACGAGGAAGAGTCAGATAAAATGACTCCAATTTGTTTTCGAGATCCAGGCAGCTGCATCTGGGCATCAAATCAAATAATCTTAGAAGATCAGGGTTGGAAGGGACCTCATGAGGAATTCTAGTCCAAACCTAAGTTCTGATGGACTAGACACAACTAAATCATCCCAGCCAGAGCTTTGTCAAGCCGGGCCTTAAAAAACATCTAAGGATGGAGATTTTACCACCTCCCTAACCCATTCCAGTGCTTCACCACACTCCTATGTTTTTCCTAATATCCAACCTAGACCTCCCCTACTGCAACTTGAGACTGTTGCTCCCATGGTTGGACTTTTCCTCGGGGAGTTCATGCTGACTTTTCCTGATCAACTACCTCTCTTCCAAGTGCCTCAAAATGGTTTCCTTAAGGACCTGCTCCATGATTTTTGCAGGGATTGAGGCTAAATTGACTGGTCTGTAGTTCCTCAGATCCTCCTTCTTCCCTTTTTCGAAGATGGGCACTATATTTGCCTTTTCCAATCACCCAGAACCTCCCCCAATCGCCATTAGTGTTCAGAGATAATGGCCAGTGGCTCTGCAATCACATCAGCCATCTCCCTCAGCACCCTTGGATGCACTGCATCCGGTCACATGGACTTGTGCAAGTCCAGCTTATCTATATAGTCCTCACCCTGTTCTTTCAGTGCTGAGGGCTATTAACCTCCTCCCCATTCTGTGCTGTCTAGTGTGGTAGTTTGGGAGCTGACCTTGTCTGTGAAGAAGATGAGAAAAATACATACAATACTTCAGATTTTTCCACATCATCTCCCTAGGTTACCTTCCCCATTCAGTAAGGGGCCCACACTTTCCCTGACCTTCTTCTTGTTATTAATATAGCCGTAGGAAACCTTCTTGTTACCCTGTTACTTGTGTTACTGGACCCCTAGGTGTCAGTACTAGCACCCCATTGGCCTCCCATTCTGAGCAGCTCTGGGACCTCTGCTTGGGGGGCTATGCTGGTTCTATGGAAGAGGGAACTCCTGGAAATGGCCTGTCTGTGGCAACCCATCCATGCATGGAACAATCTAAGAACACAAGAACGGCCGTATTGGGTGAGATCAATGGTCCATGGAGCCCAGTGTCCTGTCTGCCGACAGTGGCCGGTGCCAGATGATTCAGAGGGAGTGACCAGAACAGTGAAATTTAGCAAGTGATCCATCCCCTGTCTCCTAGGCCCAGCTTCTGGCAGTCAGAGGTTCAGAGACACCCAGAGCACAGGGTTGCCTCCCTGACCAGCTTGGCTGATAGCCATCGATGGACCTGTCCTCCGTGGACCATTGTAATTCTTTTCTGAGCCCAGTTATACTTTTGACCTTCACAACATTCCCTGACAATGAATTTCACAGGGTGCCTGCCCGGTGTGGGACAAAGATCTTCCTTTTTTTTTTTAAACTTGCTGCCTCTTTATTTTATTGGCTGACCCCTGGCTCTTGTTTTATGAGAAGAGGTAAATAACACTTTCTTATTCACTTTCTCCACACCAGTAATGATTATATAGATCTCTATCAGAACCAATTAATAAGCCTAGTCTTATTAATCCCTCCTTATATGAAAGCTGTTCCACCCCCCTAATTGTTTTTGTCACCCTTCGCTGTACTATTTTCAATTCAAATATATCGTTTTTGAGTTAGGCGACCAGAACTGCATGCAGTATTCAAGATGTGGGCAAACCATGGGATTATACAGTGGTATTATGATATTTTCTGTTTTATTATCTATCCTTTTTCTCATGGTTCTTAACATTCTATTAGCTTTTTTGATGACTGCTGCACATTGAGCGGATGCTTTCAAGGAACAATCCACAGAGATTCCAAGATCTCTTTCTGGAGTGGTAACAGCTAATTTAGACCCTATCATTTTATATGTATAATTGATATTATGTTTTCGAATGTGCATTCCTTAGCATTTATCAACACTGAATTTCATCTGCCATTTTGTTGCCCAGTCGCTCAGTTTTCTAAAATCCCTTTGTAATGCTTCACAGTCAGCACTGGGCTTAACTATCTTGAATTGTTTTGTATCATCTGCAAACTTTGCAACCTCACTGTTTACCTTTTCTCCAGATCACTTATGAATGTGTTGAACAGTATTGTTCCCATTACGGACCACTGGGGGACACCACTATTTACCTCACTCTAACCTGAGAACTGGCCATTTATTCGTACTCTGTGTTTCCTATCTTTTAACCCGTTACTGGTATACAGAGGACCATTTCTCTTATGCCATGACAGCTTACTTTGCTTAAGAGCCTTTGGTGAGGGAGCTTGTCAAAGGCTCTCTGAAAATCTAAATACAATATATCTATGGATTACCCTTGTCCACGTGTTTGTTACCCTCTCAAGGAATTCTAGTAGATTGGGGAGGTATGATTTCCCTGTACAGAAATCATGTTGACTCTTCCCTAACAAATCGTGTTCATCTATGTGTCTGATAATTCTTTACTATAGTTTCAGCCAGTTTGCCTGGTAGGAAGTTAGGCTTACTGACCTATAATTGCCAAGATCGTCACTGGAACCTTCTTTAAAAATTGTCGTCACTTTAGCTATCCCCAAGTCATGTGGTACAGAAGCTGATTTAAATGATAGGTTCTATTACAGTTAGTAGTTCTACAATTTCATGTGTGCATACCTTCAGAAATCTTGGATGAATCCCATCTGGTCCTGTACTCATATATTACTGTTTAATTTATCAATCCCTGATGATAAGCGCTCTTTGAGAGCTACGGTTTATTATTAAGCCCTGGGTGAAGGATCCCTGTATAGCTAACTGCTGGGTCCCATCCCACTCCAGGCCCACAGTGCTTGGGCATGGCTTTGGTGGTGCTAAATACACAACGTACCATATCCAACTGCCTATTTTAGCCTGAAAGTGCCCAGAGATCATATTCTTCTCTGGGTTCTTCACATCCCCAGGCACACGCCCGTCCCTTGCAGAGACTGAAAAATAATAATAATAAATACTGCTCTATACCCAGAACCCATGACAATCGAGTGAGTTTGATCTTGGCATATTTTATTTAAAGTATGTATAATGAATTCGTGGAGATCCTGGCCACCAGTTGCTGATGCTAAGGAGATTAGAAAGGTTCAAAGGACTGGACTTTTTTACGTCTGACAGAAACACACTCTTGTGCAACAAGAGCACAAAAAGGAGAAGAGTTTTGTTTTATTTTACTTAGAGGTCATTATCTTTTGCTCCTGTTCTGTGGCTGGGATAAGGAAGGAGGGTCTTGTGGGTAAGGCAGGGCACCAGGATTTAGGCAACCCATATTTAATTCCGAGGTCTGGCACAAACTCCCTGTGTGACCTTGGACCTTGAGTTGCAGAGCAGTGTCCAAATGACAGAACCAACTTGTGAGCTGGACTGGCTGGATGCTCTGCTGCCCCAGAGCTGACCCCTGAACTGTGGGGAGTTAGGATAGCAAGGAGCGAGTTACAGGGGTTTGATTTTCTGGATCTGCTGATGAACTGAACTTTCACTTGACGAAAACCCTGATTATTCTTGCACGGATGTGTTTGGTTTTCACGCTGTACACGATTGGGTTCATCGGGGCGGGACCAGCAAAGCAACTTTGCCAAGGACATTCTGAAGCAAGGGAGAAGAGCTCTTCATGTATCTGTATATCACAGACAAGCCAATCCCGGGTATGTAGGAAAGCAGGACAACGCAGACATGGGAGACGCAGGTGTTCAGTGCCTTGAGGCGCTCCACATGGGACGCAATGTTCAGCACTGTTTTGAGGATCATCACATATGATAGGAGGATGAGCAGGACATCCAACCCCAATGAAGAGACTGCCATAAAGAAGCCGTAGATGATGTTGACTCTGATATCAGAACAAGCCATCGTCATGACTTCCTGGTGCAGGCAGTAAGAATGGGAGAGGATGTTGACTTGACAGTATTGGTACTGTTTCAGAAGAATGGGGAGCGGGAATATTAGGGCCACCCCTCTTAGCAGAGACACTAGTCCCATCTTGGCTATTCTTGGGGGGGTTAAGATGGAAGTATATCTCAGCGGGATACAGATCGCAACAAAGCGGTCAAAGGCCATAAACAACAGCAGGGCGGATTCAATGCAGGAAAGTGATTGGATGAAGAACAGCTGGGTAAAACAGGCATCGTGGCTGATCTCCCTAGAGTTAAACCAAAATATGCCCAGTATTGTTGGCATGGTGGATATTGATAAGCCAAGATCTGTGACGGCCAACATGGAAAGGAAAATGTACATGGGCTCATGGAGGTTTGGATCTGTTTTTATAATGAACAGAATGAGTGAATTTCCTAATATTGAAGTAACGTATATGAAACAGAAGGGGATTGAAATCCAGATGCGGATGTCTTCCAGCCCAGGTAGTCCGGTGAGAAGGAACACTGCAGGTTGGAAAATGGTGTCATTGACATGTGCCATAATTCACTGGGCAGGTTTAAGGAGCTTTTACAGTTACTTCCTGCAAGGAAAAATAAGAGGAGACTAGATGATGTTGAACGAGACATCATTCTGCTCTCAGTGCAAGTCCAAAGTCCAAGAGGTCAAGAAAGATCTGCAAAAACATAGACTTAGATATATAGCACTGATAGGAAGATAGGCATTACCTGTTCTGTAAATTCCCTCTGAACCACCTGGCATTTGTCACTGTTGGAAGACAGGATCCTGGGCTAGATTGACCATTGGTGTGACCCAGTATGGCTGTTCTTATCTACACCACCTATAGAAAGATAGGTATTGCCAGACTGGATCAGACCTCTAGCGTATCTACCCCAGTATCCAGTGACTGGCACAAGGTGCTTCAGAGGAAGGTAGAAAAAGCCCTGCAATAGACAGCTAAGATATAACCTGTTAGCAGGGAAAGTTTCCTTCTGACATGCACTAGTCAGACATATTCAAATGGTTCAAATCAGGGATGTTTATAACTCTTAAAAAAATCCTCACTTCTGTGAATTTCCCAGATGCTGAGTTCAGGAACATTGACTGCAACAGCATCACTCCAGATTTACATGTATAAATTCGATCAGAACCAGGCTCGATTAACTTTCACATACCAAACACTGCCAGTGCTACACTCTAAACCCCAAGAATCCCTGCAGGAGAAGCTGAAGAGCTTTTCCTGGCTGTTGTTGACTGAATCCAGAGAGGCTGATCATCCTTCAGGCTTCTCTTTAGCCTCACAGGGCCCCATCCTCTCCCTAGGGAAAGGTTCTATATATATTTGGCAATCTATAAGCGAACATAGACAGTTACTTCATCTTGGCTGGAGAGGGGTTGGCATCACAAATTGTGAATAGTGCAAAGATTAGTTTTGTGCTCATAGGCCTTTGAGTGTGCAAGTCACTTCAGCCATGCTTGTGTAAGAGGTGATGGGCCTAAATTATATTATCTCCTTTTCTGCATCTCATCTCTACTCTTTGCTGAAACACAGACCAGCGGGTCTATTGTCTCATGACTTTTTGGAAAGTCCCATGCAAGTATTGCAGAGTTATTGTTTGAACGGCCAAAATTTAAGTGATAGAAACTACTTCTGGTCAGTTACCAGGAGACAGTATCATGCAACTGTTCACAGAAGAAAACATTAATAGAATAAGTCCATTGCAAAGAGTAGTTGGAATACCTCTGAAATACTTTCTAAAGGAAATACTTTCGATATACATGCATGTAATGAAATCTTGGTTTGTAATAATTGTATTACGATGAAAAGTTTTGCCGTTACATTTATAGAATTATACTTTCGCACACACACACGTACACCATTTTTTCCCCTCGGATCTTCTTTCAGTGATGATTTCACAGGCGAGAGGGGGACATATAACGTAACCTGGGGAATCTGCAATTCTTCTGAACCTGAAAAGATTGCAGCCTCTCAGCCCTCATTCATCCTCTTGTCAGCAAACAAAACTCTGGGATATCCTTTGCAACTAGTAGCTCCTCTGTCCTTGTATCAATAGCTGACTGGTTCCCCTTAGGGTCTCTGATGTCAATCTGCAGCCTTTATCCAGAATGGGATCATCATACACAATATTCATTCCCTGGGCTCTCACTCTCTAGTACACTGGTTTTCAACCTTTTTCATTCCCAGACAATTAAAAAATTTCAAATGAAGGTGTGAATACCTTTGGAAATCTAAGACATAGTCTGGAAACCCCAGGGGTCCATGGACCACAGGTTGAAAACTACTGGTCTAGTACAGAGTAACCCCAGCACCTGTTATTCAGCTATAATAGGGGTTTGCAACATATGGGTTTCAAAGTGAAATGCATGAGTATTCATGGAAATCAAACCTCATTTCACACATGAAAGTCGTCTATTGCTCACTCTCTCTCTCTCTCTCTCTGTGCTGTATTGATAAAATACACACCACCCTGGAACGGGATTGTGATGGACATGGAGCTGCAACAATTATGAATGTGCATAGTAAAGCCAATTCTTGGGCTGTAGAAATGGCTGTATTGGGTTAAATATCAGGATATGACCAGTATGGCTAGTCATAGTTTAATAGCAGGCTGCTGGGAAAGAAGCAGAAAGGGAAACAATAGTTCAGGAAAAGCCATCTCTCACTGAACACTTCAGGGAAGTTAAGAGACAACCCCTGAGCTTCACACTCTGAAGACCCCATTTCTTGTTTTGCCAGTGCTGGGAGTCTGTCCAGAGGTGGGGCAGCTGTTCTGAGAAGCTCCCTAGACTGACAGACGCACAGACACTGCTGGGGAAGTCAGAAAAGCCTCAGCCTGCCTGGGTCCCCGTCAGAGTGGGAGGGCTTCAGAGAGACGTACAGACTGTTGTTTTAAAAGCCACTTATTCTCTCATGTGATGCTTTATTCCTAATTTTCAAATTAAACTATACTTTGGTTCAGGAAGGCTGGCTGGTCACTCTTCTCACCACAGGACACAGACCCCCAAAGATGGGAAAATCATAGTATTCTACACCAGGAAAGGGAAAGGGACGAGGCTGACAACTGGCACTTGGAGACCAGAGGGGGCAGAGATGCAGGTAGCCTGTAACTGTGAGGGGTTTTTACAGGGCAGAACTGCTGGAGACCTCATCCAGTCAGGAAACAATTCCAGGTACATTATCTGTCTCGCTGCCACAAAGCAACACAGCTCTGAATTCCTGCGTTCACAGTCCAGTCACAGAATAAAAGCATTGAACATGGATTTGCTGATTAACTTTCCAGAAGCAAATAAACCTGAGGTGATTTGGGAACTACCCACTGATATTCCATGGGCTCTTCTGTCACCCAGAGCGCACTGCATCTCTGGAAATGGGACCCATGGAGAAATCCTGACTCGGGGCATTGGGGTTTTAAATGTACCTGGAATGATCCCACATGGACCACCTAGTGCTGCCTGCTCTCCATCCCCTGTCACTGAGTCACACCCACAGCCCAGCAGAGTCAGCTGCCGCTGCACAGAACATCTGCCCATCTCAACAGCTGGCAGCCTTTACCCTTCCCTTGGCGTTGGAAAGATTTAAAGACAGAGAAACCTGCCAACGTACCCAATGCCTGCAAGAAGGGGAGCAGCTGCCAACAGAGATCTGCACCCTAACGGAGAAGGAGTCAGCGCAGAGCTTGCACAGGCAGCAGGCAGTGTCTGCTCAGACAGGCTGCAACTGTCCTTATGAAGCATGTTTGCCCATTTCCTTGGGGGCTACTTGGCCTCCTGGGACCTTCAGCTGATTGGTTCAGTGTGTGCCAGCTTTAACTCCGTCACTGCCAATGGCAAACTGCAGGAAGCCCAATCCCAGGGGATGCTCAGTGATGTCATCAAGCTGGACAGCAGCACAAGTCCTGTCGCAGGCTCTACTCCTGAAATCCAGGCTGTCAGCACTGTGCGTACAGCTCAGAGGAGTCACAGGAGTCTCAGGGCGGCTGAGTGGTACCAATGATGCTGTTACAGCTGTAATCTTGCAACAATGCAGTAAATCCAACTAGTAATAGTTATGTAGGGTCAGATTTCTCCCTGGCAGCTCCCTTTGCTGCATTACAAACCCAAGGTGCAGACTGGGGAAGGAAGATTCCACACAGCTCCTACCTGGAAATTTCCCTCAGATTGTTCCAGTTGAGCTGGTACCTTCCCTTCTCCCTGACATATAAACAGGGGGACCCAGCACCCATGAATCCCCAAAGTTATGCACAGATCTCAGTGATACCCTGATAGCCAGGCCCTGCCACCCACAATCTCTGTGCCTCCACAACTGCTCTAGGACCCTCTCCAGATCCCTGGGAGCACAGGTTCATCGGCGATGTGCTACCTGGCCTGTCACAGTAGCCACTGCCCACAGGATCTGCTGAAGAGGCCATTGTAGAGGATGGAGGGGGTAGAGGGCCACAGACTCGGGAGGTGAGATTTAGGCTTTTCTATAACCAGACTCAGACACTGCTTCAGTCAGTGCCACCTTCATTGCTGTTACTAGGAAGAGGCTGACAAAAATGCTCCAATTTCTCTTGGGGACCCAGGCAGCTGTGGCTGAGCAGTGCCCTGGCAACCGAAATATCAAGGCAAAATTATCAGTTTTCTATGAAAAGCCAGCCCCAAAAATGGATGAAAAGGATGAAATTTTACTCTGGGATAACATTTTTCTTGGGGGGAATCTCTTCTGTTTTCCAGCCCGCTCTAGCTCTGTCGAAAAAGATTTTAACGAGGTTCGTTTACCCTGCACCGAAAAGAGATCCAAGCAGGTAGTTGGGCGGTCTCCAAAATTTTATTTCTGCAGAGGTCAGACACTTCCCAGCAAGTGGTCAGAATAAGACCCCGAAGGCATGCTCTCTTGCATATTTATACAAACATAGACAAAGGAATTACATAAGTATAAATTCTTAATTCTTATAGGTGCACTTAATTTTACTACTACCATTGATATTGGCTTACAATTTCTACTTCTTCTAATTATAAAGGTATGCATAACATAAAACATGTTGACAGAAGATTTCAGCTTATCTATCAGGGTTGCCTGGTTTATCTCTCAAGGCTACATAACTAGCAGGTACCAGTTGGGGCTATATCCTTGCTTCTTCTGGGAAACCTTTCCCTGACCCTGGCACAGATAAGCACCGAAAAGAAAAGGAGAAAAGGGGGGTGGGCTGAGGTTTTCAGCAGAGAGCAGAACACTATAGAAAACTAAAATAGAATAACTGTGGCCAAGCAGACAAATATTTTCTTTCAGCTCAAACCGTGGAGCCTCTGTGCTGCAGGACTCCACCCCTATGGGGCAGCACCAGCCCCACATTGGCCTCCCATAGTGAGCAGCTCTGGGACCTCTCCTGGGGCGGCTATGGTGGCTCTATGGAAGAGGAAGCCCCCAGAAATGACCTGTCTGCTGGGACCCATCCATCTGTGGAACAATCCAAGAACGGCTGTATTGGGTCAGACCAATGATCCATAGAGCCCAGTGTCCTGTCTGCCAACAGTGGCCGTTGCCAGATGCTTCAGAAGGAGTGACGTTACCAAACACTCAGGGAATTAAACTCCTGTAACAGCACCAGGTAAACTCCTTTCCCAGTTTATAACTCTGAGCCAAGCTTTTTCTATGAGCTCCCAGTGTGACACAGAATGAGCTAAAGTGATCCATAGGAACTCAGGGACGGAACGACCTTCTGAGCCTGTGAGACGAAGCCCCGGCTTTCACAGATGACCCCGGCATATCCCTCAGGGCAGACACCTGTCAAGCTCCATTTTAAAAACCAGTTGGGTTCCCCCCTCTGCTCGTGTTGGGTGGCTCATCCAGAACATCCCTCCTCTGATGGTCAGAAACATTCCTCTCCTTTCCAGCCTCAGTTTACTCCTGGCCAGGTTATCCCCATTAGATCCTGTGCCAGCACTGTCCTTTAGTTTTAATAGCTCATCTCCCCAGCTGGTGCTTTACCCTCCTTCCCCAAATGTATTTATAGTGAACCAGATCCACGCTCAACCTGCGTTTTGTTAGGCTAACCCGGCCAAGCTCTCT
Organism: Emydura macquarii macquarii; assembly: GCF_026122565.2. Classification (NCBI taxonomy): domain Eukaryota; kingdom Metazoa; phylum Chordata; order Testudines; family Chelidae; genus Emydura; species Emydura macquarii. The sequence continues at coordinate 189,330 of NW_027131741.1, forward strand.
TAGTCTCCTCGTAAGCCAGGCTCTCCATTTCCCTGGCCATCCCAGGAGCCCTGCTCTTCACTTGGGTCAGTCTGAATTCTTCCTTCTTTAATATGAGTGACCAGAATTTTACAGAGTTATCCAGAGCAGGTTTCACCAGTGCCTTGTATTATGCTATTAATACTTCCCTGTCTCACCTGATACATTCTAGGAGCTCGTTTGCCTTGTTCACAGCTGCATCACATTGACGGCTGACAGTTATCCTGGCACTAATACACCCAGCTCTTTCTTCTCCTCTGTCGTTTCCAACTTACCCTTCGCTGTATAAACAGAGGTGTAGCGAGTAGAAGTAGGGAGGTGATTTCACTTCTGTGGATGGCATTTTTGAGACCAGTGCTGGAATATTGCATCTGGTTCCTCTGGTGCCCACATTTCAAAAAGGATTTTGAAAAATTGGAGAGGTGCAGAAAAGGAGCACAACAATTTTTCAAGGGCTGGCGAAAATGCCTTACAGTGAAAGACTTCAAGAGCTGAACCTGCTTAGCTTAACCAAAGGAAGACCAAGCGCTGATTTGATCACAGTGTACCAGCACCTTCACAGGGACAAAATACCTGGTCCAAAAGGGCTCTCTAATCTAGCAGAAAAGCTTATAACAAGAACCAGTGGGTAAACTGAAGCCACCTGGAATTAATCACATATTTTTCACAGTGAGGCTGATTAACCAGTGGAAAAAACTCCCAAGTGAGGTGGTGAATTGTCTTGATATCTCCAAGTCAGGTCTGGATGCCTTCCTGGAAGATACACATTAGAAATGAACACAAGTTAAGCTTTAAGTCAAATACAAGACATTGGGCTTAATAAGGGTGTAAATGGGTGAAATTCCGCAGGCTCTGATATACGGGAGGTAAGATTAGATGATCAAATGGTTCCTTAGGGCCTTAAATTCCATGAATCATTGTCTTGTGTGGATCGTTTTCTTGGATGCACTTTGAAAAAGTTGCTACTCTGAATGCTTATATGCACTCAACAAGATGATACGCTGGCCAAGAAGAATCGGGGTTGTCACAGTAAAACCGGAACATATGGTCTCGTTACCCTCTGAACCAGGTATTCCCCTGTCTTCAGGTGAAATCTCAGAATAGTTTCCCTCTTTGAGCTGGGTATGACACCCTATCTATGCCAAATGCATATCACCATGCAGGTCAAACTGAACATCTGAGTCTCTTCCCTTTACGTGCTTGCGACCAGAGCTTTACAATTAGTACCAGCCACCTTAAAACAAGTGGCTTTATTAGCAAAGAGCACAAAGAATTACAGAAAATGGTTTTAAAATAATAAGCAGCTGTCACATGTCTGCACTCATCTGTATCATGCATCACTACAGGCTAAGTTAGACAGGCTTTGCTCTGGAGATACAGGAAGAGAACTGGGCAAAGGGAAGACAAGGAGCTCTTGGGACCCAGCCTGGTTTCCCTGTGTCTCTGAGAGAGCACCTTTCCATTTGTTTGCCCCTTTCTTGAGGAAGCAGCCTTTTCTCAAAGCCTCCCTGTGTAAGCCTGGGCCCAGTCACCATCGTGCTCAGCTCTGTCTGTGTCACAGGCCCAAACGATGAAGCTGACCTTTGCCCTGAGGCTGCTTTCTCCCAGCCAGGCCATTTAAGATGACGGCCCCGTGACCGTTGTGCCATTGTTTGGCAGTTAGACCCATTCAGCCCCAATGATTTGAGAACCCCAGTCTGGTGCCTGGGCTGAAACCCTTGGCTTCCCTGTGACACTCCAACCCTCCCCTCAGAGATCTCTCACCTAAACCTCACTGTGGGGAGCAGATCAACAGTCACCCCCGAGTACCCCACATCTGCCCCAGGCACCCAGGGGCTGGAGTCACAGGGATTCCCAGAGGGCAGCTTTCACAGGAGTCTGTGGTAAGGCTGTGGCCTCTGACAGCCAAATATCGAGGCCGTTGCTCTTTGGATCCCTGGCAGACCTGATCTTAGGGTCTCCCCAGGCCCCCTCCTCAGAGTATCTGAGCACCTTGAACTTATCCATCCTCCCACCACCTCTGTGAAGCAAGGCAGGGCAAGGCAGGGCTATTATCCATTTGTGCAGAGGCTCAGAGATACTCTGGGGCTTGTCCTAAGTCACACAGGGCAAGGGAATGAACCCAGCACTCCTGACATGCAGAGCAAAGCCCAAACCACAAGATCAGCCTCCAAGCTGGACCGGCTGGATTCTCGCTGCTCCAGAGCTGCCCCCTGCGCTGTGGGCAGCAGGGATAGTATGGAGCCAATTAAAGGGGTTTGATTCTCTGATTCCCCACCAGCCTCAGTGGAGTGTAGAGCAGCTGGGGGCTGAGCTGGCCTCTGTCTGTTGGCAATGGCTTCCAAGAGCACTGCAAGCTCTGGTCAAGTCCTTTCGGATGGGTTGCACCCCAGCGTGCCCCCTTGCGGCCTTAGGCACCCTGCAGGCACCCTGCCTTTCCCTCTAAGGTCCTTGCAATGACTTATTCTCAGCCTGGAAGACTGGAAACAAGATCCCCCTGTGTAGGGTCATATTTGTTATCCCAAACACAGGCTCTCTTAGCCTGCGCCCCACCCTCCTCCATTGCCCAGGAGCTCCCCCTGCCCTCCTTGCTGGGGTCTCGTTGGTTCAGGCTCACCGCAGCTTTCCTGGCTCCTCGCCAGCTGACCCCCTTGGTAGCTCAGTCCCTTCCCCCCAGTCTGAGCGAGGGCAGCCATCCTTCCCCTGCTGCTGTCACCATGTTCTGAGAGAAGAGGCAGTCAGTCCTGCTCTCACAGCTCCTGCGGGTGGCAGAGACCCTGCTGGCCTCTCCCACCCTCAAAGAGGAGAATCCCCGACACACCACGTCTGGTGGCCACTGAATGGCTGGGTTGGGCTAGGAGCTGTCTGTGTCTCTGCTGGCGATCTAAGGACCGTTTCAAGCCCTTTCCATGACTGGGGCAGCACAAATGTTGTGGACAGGGATGGAATTGGGGTCTGAGTCTCTTATCCGGCTCTGGTGTGCGTGACCCTCACTCACAGACGCAGCTCTGCTCTGCCTGAGGGCAGGACAGTGGGTTGGGGGGCACTTTGTGCAGAGCCATCCATGGGGCTGGGGGGCTGCCTGAATTACTTCTCTTGGGACTCCTGCTTTACTCCTTTCTCTGACACAACTCCATCACAAGGACCTGGATGAGGGAGCAGGGGAAGGGTGGGTGGCTGTGCCCCTGGAATAGCCCCTCTCACAGCTGCTGCCACTCTCATGGATCATGCAGCAGCCAGAGTGCTCAGGAAGGGCCAGGACTGCAAATGTTAAACAGCTCTGCAACTTTTCTCATGGCCCAGGGTGTTTAACCAGAGATGAGACAGTGACAGGTCATGTACAATGGGACAAAACATCACATTCCTTCTCTGTCCTGACTGTATTGATAGGAATTCTGAGGTCTGAGCTGACACCGATACAGCTCTTTAAGCGACAACATCCCACCCATCTCCTGGCTCTACACAAACACAGTCACTGTGTAAAAGCTGCTGTGCTGCGGTCCCATTCCCAAGTGCGCTGGAGAGGGAGATCAGTATCTCATGTTCACTCGGAAGTACCTGAAGTGCAGTACCGAAGACAATGGGGCTAGGCTGTCCTCAGTGGTGGCAGGTAACAGAACTAGGAGCAATGGTCTTATGTTGCAGTGGGGGAGGTCAAGGTTGGATATTAGGAAAAATGTTTTCACCAGAAGGGTGGTGAAGCACTGGAATGGGTTACCCAGGGACGTGGTGGAGTCTCCGTCCTTAGAGCTTTTTAAGGCCCAGCTTGACAAAGCCCTGGCCAGGATGATTAATTTGGGGTTTGTCCTGCCTCGAGCAGAGGGTTTAATTAGATGACCTCCTGAGGTCCCTTCCAAACCTAATTGTTAGAAATAACCAAACAGGTTGTCCCTCTGGCTGACTGGGGAAACAAAACCCTTTATTGCCTGCTCGTTCCACCTCGACGCCGCGAGTGAGCAACGTGGGGGTTACTTTTCAATTTTTTTTTTCCATAACAGTATGTAAAGGTATAAATTTCCAGCAACTCCCCATAAATCCTTATTTGGTTACATTGACACCTATAAAAAGAATATTAACAACTGTATAATGAATACAATAATACCTGCCCCTGTTTGTTGTTTACAGGATTATTTCACAGAGCCCAGGCACATTATCTTGAAACCTACCATCATTTTTTAAAGTACACAATATGCAAAGGAGGAAAAGAAGATAATGCTATTTTCAAACAAGAGGCATTGAGGAGGAGAGGGAAGTTATTTGTTAGCCTCATTCCTTGAGCAGATGGCTAGGAAGGGAGGGAAAGAAGAGAGATAAAAGACTCTAGCTAGAATTCACTCCAAGTAACAGAAACAAGGTTTGCCTGTGCCATGACCCCATTCCCTGTAGCTTAGGCCTGACCACTTGTCCAGCTTTTAACTCTGTGCTCCCCTACACTAACCTTCTGTAATGTTATGTAAGTGTCTGGGATGGAATAGCTGGTCCGTGTTTTTCATTTTCCGTTTCACCAGTGCTGCAGCCAGGTGATAAACTGACTCTTTACTTGATGAACAACCTGATTATCCTTACACGAATGTGTTTGGTTTTCAAGCTGTACACGATTGGATTCATCAGAGGAGGAACCAGCAAATACACATGGCCCATGACAATCTCTACCATGGGAGAAAAGTTCTTCCCGAATCTGTATATCACAGACAAGCTAATCGATGGCACATAAAAGAGCAGGACGACACAGATGTGGGAGACACAGGTGTTCAGGGCCTTCAGGCGCTCAGCATGGGACGCGATGCTCAGCACTGTTTTGAGGATCTTCACATAGGATAGGAGGATGAGCAACAAGTCCAACCCCACTGAAGAGACTGTTATAAAGAAGCCATAGATGATGTTGACTCTGATATCAGAACAAGCCATCGTCATGACTTCTTGGTGCAGGCAGTAGGAATGGGAGAGGATGTTGGCATGACAGTATCGGTACTGTTTCAGGAGAAGGGGGAGTGGGAATACTAGGACCACCCCTCTCAGGAGAGACACCAGTCCCATCTTGGCTATTCTTGGCGGGGTTAAGATGGAAGCATATCTCAGTGGGTTACAGATTGCAACAAAGCGGTCAAAGGCCATGGACAAGAGCACGGAGGATTCAGTGAATGAAAGTGAGCTGATGAAGAACAGCTGGGCAAAACAGGCATCGTGGCTGATTTCCTTAGAGTTAAACCAGAATATACCCAATGTTGTCGGCAGTGTGGATATTGTTAAGCCAAGGTCTGTGGTGGCCAACATGGAAATGAAAATGTACATGGGCTCACGGAAGTTTGGATCTGTTTTTATAATGAACAGAATGAGTAAATTTCCGAATATCGAAGTAACATACGTTAAGCTGAAGGGGACAGAAATCCAGACATAGAGGTCTTCCTGCCCAAGTATTCCTGTAAGAAAGAACAATGCAGGTTGGAATTTGGTGTCATTGACAGGTGACATGATGCACTGGGCACGTCCGAGGAGTTTTGACCGTTACTTCCTGAAAGGAAAAATAACAGGAGAAAAGATGATATTTAATGAGACATCATTCTGCTCTCAGTGCAGACCTCCAGGAGCTCAAATAAGGAAGAGGAGCGAAAACAGTCTTGAATTTATACCACCAATAGGAAGATAGGCATTGCCGGACTAGATCGAAACTATAGACCATCTTGTCCAGTCCAGTGGGCAGTACCCGATGCTTCCAAGGAAGATAGAAGAAGCCTTGCAATAGACAGCTGTGAGATAACCTGCCCCCAGAGAAAATTTCCTCCTGACACACACTAGTTAGACAAATTTCATGATGTAAATCAGGAAAGTTTATAGCTCCCCCAAGACATTTAAAAAAAAAAAGTTCACTATTCTAATTGGCCAGGTTCTGAGATGAGGAACATTGACTTCAAGAGTGTCATTCCAGATTTACATGTGTAAATTTCATTGGAACAGGGCTCTATTTACTTTAACTTACCCAGTTCTACTGGTGATAAACTATGACCCTCAAGAATCACTTCAAGAGAAGATGAAGTGCATTTCCTGGCCAGTATTGACTGAATCCAGAGAGGTTGATCATCCTACAGGCTTCTCTTTACCCTCACAGGGCCCCATCCATTCCCCAGGCAAGGATTCTTTATATATTTGGCACGTTACAAGTGAATATAGACAGTTACTTCATCTTGGGATGAAAGGGGGTGGAGCCCCGAATAGTGAATAGTGCAAAGATTAGTTTTGCACTCATATGAACTTGAGTGTGCAAGTCACTTCAGACATGCTTGTTTAAAGGTGATGGGCCTAAATTACATAAACCACTATATAATTTCCTTTTCTGCACCTCATCTCTACCCTTTGCTGAAACACAGACCAGCGGGTTTATTGTCTCATGACTTTTTAGAGGGTCTCATGCAAGTGTTGCAGAATTATTCTGTGAGCGACCTGGAATTTAAGTATTAGAAACAATTTCAGGTCAGTTACCAGGAGACAGTATCATCGAAGAAAAAATTAATAGGATAAACCCATTGCAAAGAGTAGTTGGAATACCTCAGAAATACTTTCTAAAGCAAAGGCCATTAAGTAGTAAAGTTACCCCTCTTCCTTCCTGTACAGATGCCAACAACTGTACTGCTGGCTTTCGATATACACGCATGTAGTGAAATTTTGGTTTGTAATAATTGTATTTCTATGAAAAGTTTTGCCATTACATTTATAGAATTATACTTTAGCACACACACATGTAAACCCATTCTTTTCCTTCCAATCTTCTTTCAGTGATGATTTCTCAGGCTAGAGGGCAACCAAAACTTAACGTTGGTCATCTGGATTTCTTCAGAACTTCAAAAGATTGCAGCCTCTCAGCACTCATTCATTTGCTTGTCATCAAACAAAAAATGGGAAATCCTCTGTAACTAGTAGCTCCTCTATCCTTGGGTCAATACCTGCCTGGTTCCCCTTAGGATCTCTGATGTCAATCTGCAGCCTTTATCCAGAATGGGATCAGCATATACAATATTTACTCCCTGGGCTCTCACTCTCTAGTACACTGGTTTTCAACCTTTTTCATTTAAAGACCCTTAAAAATTTCAAATGAAGGTGTGAATACCTTTGGAAATCTAACACGTAGTCTGCAAAACCCTTGGGATCCATTGGTCTAGTACAGAGTAATCCCAGCACCTGTTATTCAGCTACAATAGGGGTTTGCAGGAAGTGGGTTTCAAAGTGAAATGCATGAGTATTCATGGAAATCAAACTTAATTTCACACATCAAAGTCGTGCATTGCTCACTCACTCTCTGAGTGTCTATGTATTGTATCCATAAAATAAACACCTCCCTGGAACGGGATTGTGACAGACATGGGGCTGAGCTGCCATAATCATGAATGTGTACAGTACACCCTATTCTTGGGCTGTTGATATGGCTGTATTAGGTTAAATATCGGGATATTACCAGTATGGTTAGTCTTAGTTTAATAGCATGCCACTGGGAAACAAGCACGAAGGGAAACAAAAGCTCAGGAAAAGCCATTTCTAACTAAACACTTCAGGGAGGTTAAGAGACAACCCATGAGCTTCACGCTGTGAAGACCCTATTTCTGGGCTCCAGACAAGTTACACAGCTTGTTCTGCCAGTGTTGGGAGTCTGTCCAGAGGTGGGCCAGTTGGTGCTGAGAAACTCCTCAGATTGACAGACACACAGACACAGCTGGGGAAGTCAGAAAAGGCTCTGCCTGCCTGGGTCCCCATCAGAGTGGGAGGGCTTCAGAAAGGTGTACAGACTGTTGTTTTAAAATCCATTTATTTTCTCATGTGAGGCTTTATTCTTCCTGTTCATATAAAACAATACTTGGTCCAGGATGGCTGGCTGGTCACTCTTCTCACCACAGGTCACAGACTCCCAAAGGGTGGGAGAATCGTGGTATTCTACACCAGGAGAGGGAAAGGGACGAGTCTGACATCTGGAACTTGGAGACCAGAGAGGGGGCAGAGATGCAGGTAGTCCTGCAACTATGAGGGGTTTTTACAGGGCAGAACTCATCCAGTCAGGAAACAGAACTATTCCATGTACGTTATATGACTCGCTCCACAAAGCCACACAGCTCTGAACTCCTGCCTTCACAATCCAGTCAGAGAATAAAAGCTTTGAACAGGGATTTGATGATTAAACTTCCAGGAACAAAGAAACCTGAGGTAATTTGGGAACTACTCACTGATATTCCATGGGCTCTTCTGTGGCCCAGAGCACACGGCACATCTGCAAATGGGACCCATGGAGAAATCCTGACTCGGGGCACTGGGGTTTTCACACTCCGAGCTCCTTTTGAATCTGGGGTTTCTGTGTACCTGGAATGATCCCGCATGGACCACGGGCACATGGAGTGGAGGGTCCCCCAGCTCCCTAGTCCTGCCTGCTCTCCAGCCCCTGTCACTGAGTCACACCCACAGCCCAGCAGAGTCAGCTGCTGCTGCACAGAACATCTGCCCAGCTCAACAGCTGGCAGCCTTTACCTTTCCTTTGGTGTTTCAAATATTTAAAGACAGAGAAACCTGCCAACGTACCCAATGCCTGCGAGAAGGGGAGCAGCTGCCAGCAGAGATCTGCACCCTAACGGAGAAGGAGTCAGCGGAGAGCTTGCAGGGGCAGCAAGCAGTGTCTGCTCAGACAGGTTGCAACTGTCCTTATGAAGTGTGTTTGCCCATTTCCTTGGGGTCCACTTAGCCACCTGGGACCCTCCACTGATTGGTTCAGTGTGTGCCAGCTTTAACCCCGTCACGGCCAATGGCAAACTGCAGGAAGCCCAATCCCAGGGGATGCTCAGTGATGTCAAGCTGGACAGCAGCACAAGTCCTGTCGCAGGCTCTACTCCTGCAATCCAGGCTGTCAGCGCTCTGCGTACAGCTCAGAGGAGTCAAGGAGTCTCAGGGCGGCCGACTGGTACCGATGATGCTGTTACATATACAGTAATATAGACTAATAATAGTTATGTAGAGTGAAATTTCTCCCCAGCAGCCCCCTTTCCTGCATTACAAACCCAGGGTGCAGACAGTGGAAGGAAGATTCCACACAGCTCCTACCTGGAAATTTCCCTCAGATTGTCCCAGTAGGGCAGATCGCTTCTCTTCTCCCTGAGATATAAACAGGGCGATCCAACATCCATGGATCCCCAAAGCTATGCACAGATCTCAGTGATCCCCTGATAGCCAGGCCCTCCCACCCACAATCTCTGTGCCTCCACAACTGCTCTAGGACCCTGTCCAGCTCCCTGGGAGGACAGGTTCATCGGCAATGTGCTACCGGGGCCTGTCACAGTAGCCACTGCCTATAGGATCTGCTGAAGGGGCCGTTGTAGAGGGTGGAGGAGGCTGGACTGAGATGGGAAGGCTGGGTAGAATAGCTGGTAAGCCACAAAATCCCAGTCATAGACTGGGGGGAAGTTTAGACTTTTCTATCCCCAGAGTACAGCCAGAAAATCAGGCAGTGTCACCTTGATTGCTGTTACAAGGAAGAGGAAGATAAAATGGCTCCATTTTCGCTTGGGCATATTGGCAGCTGCAGCTGGGCATTAAATTAAAGAATCTTAGATGATCAGATTTGGAAGGGACCACAGGAGGTCTTCTATTCCAAACCTCTGTTCAGACCAGGACCAGGCCCCGCTAACTCATCCCAGCCAGCCCTTTGTCAAGCCAGGCCTTAAAAATGTCTAAGGATTCCACCATCTCCCTAAGTAACCCATTCCAGTGCTTCACCGCCTTCCTAGGGAAAGTTTTTTTTCCTTATATCCAACCTAGACCTCCCCCACTGCAACTTGAGACCATTGCTTCTTTGGTTGGTCAGGCGTGACTTTCCCTTGGTGAGTCCATTCTGACTGTTCCTGATCCCATTCCTGTCTTCCAAGTGCCTCAAAATGGTTTTCTTGAGGACCTTCTCCATGATTTTTTCGGCGATTGAGCAGGATTTTTATACTGCTATCTAATCATCTGTCCAAGCTTCCACTTCTTGTATTCTTCCTTTTTGTGCTTAAGCTCACATAAGATTTCTTGTTGAGCTAAGCTGTTCACATGCCCTATTTGCTATTTTTTCTGCACACACAGATGTTTTTTTCCTGCGCCCTCAATAAAGTTTCTTTAAAATAGAGTCATCTCCCTTGGACTCCTTTTCCCCCTCAGATTAGCCTTCCAGCGGATCCCGCCCATCAGCTCCCTGTGGGAGTCAAAGTCTGGTTTTCTGAAGCTCAGGGTCCATAATCTTATGTTCTCCTTTCTTCCTTTTGTCAGCAGTGCTGTGTCAACTGAGTTTTCAGTGAAAAATGATCAGTTTTATAAGAAACTGCCCCTTCCCCCAATGGATGAAAAAGAAATATTTTACTATGGGTCAAAATTTTTCATTGGTGGAAAATTCTCTGTTTTCCACTCCAGCTCAAACCTCTGTCATTTGTGTTACCGGATGCCTAAGTGTCAGCACCGGCCAGCCCTGGGACCTCTGCTGGTGGGGCTATGCTGACTCTATGGCAGAGAGAGCCCCTGGAAATGGCCTGTCTGTGGTGACCCATCCATGCGTGGAACACTCCAAGAATACAGGAATGGCCGTATTCGGTGAGATCAATGGTTCATGGAACCCATGTCCTCTCTGCTGACAGTGGCTGGTGCCAGATGCTTCAGAAGGAGTGACATTACTAAACACTCAGGGAACTGAATTCCTCTAACATCACTAGGTGAACAGGAACCCAAGACCAAGTGCTTTATCCAGATTATAACTCTGAGCCATGCTTTTTCCTTAGTCTATTTTGGGACAAAGCCCTCAGAGAGGGCACAGATCAGGGGTCAGAGTGGACAAGCAACTCAACATGAGCTCCCAGTGTGACACAGAATGAGCTAAAGTGACCCGTAGGAACTCAGGGCTGGAAGGACCCCCTGGGTCTGTGAGACAAAGACCCACTTTTCACAGGCAACACTGGCATATCCCCCAGGGCAGACATCTGTCAAGCTCCATTTTAAAACCAGTTGGGTTCCCCCCGACTCCTGTTGAGTGGCTCATCCACAACATCCCTCCTCTGATGGTCAGAAACATTCCTCTCCTTTCCAGCCTCAGTTTACTCCTGGCCAGATTTTCCCCATTTGTCCCTGTGCTAACACTGTCCTTTAGGTTTAATAGCTCTTCTCCCCAGCTGGTGCTTTACCCCTCCTCTCCCAAATGTAAATATAGAGCAACCAGATCCCCGCTCAGCCTGCGTTTGTTAGGCTAACCCAGCCAAGCTCTCTTAGTCTCCTCGTAAGACAGGCTCTTCATTGCCCTGACCATCCCAGGAGCCCTGCTCTTCTGAATTCTTCTTTCTTCAATATGAGTGAATAGAATTTTACAGAGTTTTCCAGAGCAGGGTTCACCAGTGCCTTGTATAATGCTATTAATACTTCCCTGTCTCACCTGATACATTTTAGGAGCTCATTTGCCTTGTTCAAAGCCGCATCACATTGGTGGCTCACAGTTATTCTGGCACTGACTAATACACCCAGCTCTTTCTCCTCCTCTGTTGTTTCCAACTTACCCTTGGCTGTATAAACAGAGGTGTAGCGAGTAGAAGTAGGGAGGTGATTTCACTTCTGTGGATGGCATTCCTGAGACCAGTTCTGGAATACTGCATCTGGTTCCTCTGATGCCCACATTTCAAAAAGGATTTTGAAAAATTCGAGCGGTGCAGAAAAGAAGCACAATTTTTCAAGGGCTGGCGAAAATGCCTTACAGTGAGAGCCTTCGAGAGCTGAACCTGCTTAGTTTATCCAAAGGAAGACTGAGTGCTGACTTGATCACAGTGTACCAGCACCTTCACAGGGACAAAATACCGGGTCTTAAAGGGCTCTTTAATCTGCCAGAAAAGCTTATAACAAGAACCAGTGGCTGTAAATTGAAGCCAACTGCTATTAGTCACACATTTTTCACACTGAGGCTGATTAACCAGTGGAACAACCCCCCAAGGGAGATGGTGAATTGTCTTGATATCTCCAGATCAGGTCTGGATGCCTTCCTGGAAGATACACATTAGAAATTAACACAAGTTAAGCTTTAGTCAAATACAAGATATTGGGCTCAATAAGGGAGGAAATGGGTGAAAATCTGCAACCTCTGATATACGCAAGGTCAGACTAGATGATCAAATGGTCCCTTAAGGCCTTAAATTATATGAATCATTGTCTTGAGTGGATCATTTCCTGGATGCTGTAGGATATGGAAGAATTTTGTGACGTGGATATCATAGTATAGTGACAAGGCCAGGCCTGATGGCTTAGATATGAACTTGAGATAAGGAGGAAATATGCTAACCGCACCATGACTTAAATATGAGCTTGAAATAGAGCAGCTAAAGACGAAAACAAGTAACCAGAGCTTATAGCCAACTGGTCTCTAGCTAATTGCCAATAACAGAGAGAATAACAAGTGTCAATAACCAATCCCCAAGTGGATTGAGTCATAACCAATGAGCTAATTGCTAGGAGTAGGGGGAAGGGGTATATTGGGACCCCCAGGTGCTGCCCTGCCTCGGAGCTCTTCGCAGGCCTGTAATGTGCACGGATGGTGCTGTGTAAAGCAGGGCCACTCCTTGGGGCAATTCACTTACTGGAAGAACATGGGCTCCCTCTTCCTGATTGTGGTAAGCACCTGATTTGTGCCTCTAACATCTTGAGTGCTGTGATAGCTGTTTAGACTGATTTATGCCTCTAGAAGCTTGAGTGTTGTGATAGAATCATAAATAAATTAAGATTGTGGGCACTTCCTCCTCCAACTGCTCTTTTCGCATCACTGAGATCTCAAACCATGACCCCTCCGTCTCGGTGCGTGGCCTGAAACTCTTGGCAAACCCAAGACACTCCAACCCTCCCCTCAGAGATCCCTCACCTAAACCTCACTGTGGGGAGCAGATCAACAGTCACCCCCCGAGCACCCCCACATCTGCCACGGACACCCAGGGGCTAGAGTCACTGGGATTCCCAGAGGTCAGCTGTCACAGGAGGCCGTGGTAAGTCTGTAGCTTCTCACAGCCAAATTTCAGGGGCGTTGCTCTTTGGATCCCTGGCAGACCTGATCTTAGGGTCTCCCCAGGCCCGCTCCTCAGAGTATCTGAGAACCTTGAATGTATTCATCCTCCCACCACCTCTGTGAGGTAGACCAGGGAGGGTAGGGCTACAAAGATAAGTGCAGAGTCCTCCATTTAGGAAGGAAGAATCCCATGCACAGCTATAGACTGGGGACCGACGAGCTGGGCAGCAGCTCTGCAGAAAAGACCCTGCGGGTAATGGTGGATAAAAAGCTGGATATGAGTCAGCAGTGTGCCCTGGTTGTCAAGAAGGCTAATGGCATATTGGGCTGCATTAGGAGGGGCATTGCCAGCAGGTCACGGGAAGTGATTATTCCCCTCTATTCGGCATTGGTGAGGCCGCATTTAGAATATTGTGTCCAGTTTTGGGCCCCCCACTACAAAAAGGATGTGGACAAGTTGGAGAGAGTCCAGTTAAGGGCAACCAAAATGATTAGGGGGCTTGAGCCCAAGACTTATGAGGACAGGCTGAGGGAACTGGGCTTGTTTAGTCTGCAAAAGAGAAGATTGAGGGGAGATTTGATAGCGGCCTTTAACTACCTGAAAGGGGGTTCCAGGGAGGATGGGGCTAGGCTGTTCTCGGTGGTGGCAGATGACAGAACAAGGAGCAACAGTCTCAAGTTGCAGGGCGGGAGGTCTAGGTTGGACATTAGGAAAAAGCTTTTTACTAGGAGGGTGGTGAAGCACTGGAATGGGTTACCTAGGGAGGTGGTAGAATCTCCTTCCTTAGAGGTTTTTAAGCTGAGGATTGACAAAGCCCTGGCTGGGATGATATAGCTGAGGTTAGTCCTGCTTTGAGCAGGGGGTTGAACTAGATGACCTCCTGAGGTCCCTTCCAACTCTAATATTCTATGATTCTATGATTATCCGCTGGAGCAGCTAGATTCTTGTTGCCACAGAGCTGCCCCCTGCGCTATGTGGAGCGGGGATAGCAAGGAGCAAGTTGCAGGGGTTTGAGTCTCTGGCTGGTTCCCCACCAGCCTCAGTGGAGGGTAGAGCAGTCTGGGGGCTAAGCTGACACCCGCACATTTACAACAGCTTCCAAGTGCAGAGAACAGTCAGGTCAAGTCCCTGCAGACGGGTGCCACCCCAGCGTGCCCCCTTGAGGTCTGAGGTACCATGCAGGTCCCTGCCCTTCCCTCTAAGGTCCTTGCAGTGACTTATTCTCAGCCTGGAAGACTGAAAACAAGATCCCCCTGTGTGGGGTCGTATTTGTTCTCCAAAACACAGGCTCTCTTAGCCTGTGCCCCACCCTCCTCCATTGCCCAAGAGCACCCCGCCCTCCTTGCTGGGGTCTGTGTTGGTTCAGGCTCGCCGCAGCTTTCCTGGCTCCTCGCCAGCTGGCCCCCTCGGTAACACAGTCCCTTCCCCCCAGTCCGAGCGAGGGCAGCCGTCCTTCCCCTGCTGCTGTCACCATGTTCTGAGAGAATAGGCAGCCGGCCCTGATCCCACGGCTCCTGCGGGTGGCAGGGAGTGAGGGGAGCCAGGCCCTGCTCTGCACTACAAGGCCCCAGTCTCAGGCCCTTAAGGAAGCTGTAAGCTGGGATTTCCCAAAGCTTGAACTATTCCCCAGTTGGGATCATCTTCCTCTTTCCATGTAGCTGCCTCTTCTAGGTATGTGTCAGCTCCTAAAGTCCCAGGAGCATTAAAGAGCTACACCATGGAGCAGGGGGTGACTGACCCCGCTTGTGTCTCCGACCCTCAAAGGGGAGAGCAACCAACAAACCTCCTGTAATGGCCACTGAATGGCTGGGCTGGGCTAGGAGCTGGTTGTGCCTCTTCTGGGGAACTGAGGCCCCTTTCCGTCCCTTTGCATGGCTGGGGCAGCAAAACTGGAGGGGACAGGGCTGGAGTCTGGGCCTGAGTCTATTGCCAGGACTCCTGTGTGTGTGATCCCCACTCATACACACAGCTCTGCTCCGCCTGGGGGCAGTACAGTGGGTTGGGGGGGGGGCCTCAGCAGGTATGTTGTGTGCATAGCCATGGACGGGGTGTGGAGCTGCCTGAATGTCTTCTCTTGGGGCTCCTGCCTTAATCCAGTGTCCGATATGACTAAGTGACAAGCACCTGGCTGAGGACACAGGGGAAGGGTGGGCAACTGTGCCCCCGGAAAAGCCCTTCTCACAGCTGCTGCTGCTCTCATGGATCATGCAGCACCCGGTGTGCTCAGGAAGAGTCAGGACAATGAGTGCAAAATCCCTCTGCAGCCTTTCTCATGGCCCTTGGAATTAAACCAGAGACGGGACAGACAGGTCATGAACAATGGGACAAAACATCCACGTTCCTTCTCTATACTGACTGTATCCACAGCAGTTCTGAGGTCTGAGCTGACATCAATACAGCTCTTTATGCAATAAAATCCCACCCATACCCTGGCCCTACACAAACACAGTCACTGTGTAAACGCTGCTGCCTGCCTCGGTCCCATTCCGCCACTCTGCTTTCCTCCCTTAGCAGGCTCTGGAGGAGGCCCCTATCCCATTGCTCCAGGCCTCAATCAAATCTGAACCTTTCTATAAGGAGATGAGATCTGTAGTTCATGTCCTCTTGGATGGAAATGTCTAGGATGCAATAGGTGGCACTTGTTTTTCATCTCCCGTGTCACCAGCCCTGTAGCTGGGTGATGAACAGACCATTTATTTGATGAACATCCTGATAATCCTCACACGAATTTGTTTGGTTTTCACGCTGTATACGATTGGATTCATCAGGGGTGGGGTCATCATGTAGATATAGCCCATGAAAATCTGAATGAAGGAAGAAGAGTTCTTCCCGAATCTGTGTATCACTGACAATCCGATCATTGGCATGTAGAAGAGCAGGACGACGCAGATGTGGGAGACACAGGTGTTCAGGGCCTTGAGGCACCCCGCATGGGACGTGCTGCTCAGCACTGTTTTGAGGATCATCACATAAGAGAGGAGGATGAACAGCGAGTCCAAACCCACTGAAGAGAATGATACAAATAAGCCATAGACGCTGTTCACTCTAATATCTGAACAAGCCATTTTCATAACCTCCTGGTTCAGGCAGTAGGAATGGGAGAGGATGTTGTCCTTACAGTATCGGTACTGTTTCAGGAGAATGGGGAGTGGGAACATTAGGACCACCCCTCTTAGCAGAGACATCAGTCCCATCTTGGCTACTCTCGGTGGGGTTAAGATGGAAGCATATCTAAGCGGGTTACAGATCGCAACATAGCGGTCAAAGGCCATGGACAAGAGCAGGGCAGATTCAATGCAGGAAAGCGATTGGATGAAGAACAGCTGGGCAAAACAGGCATCGTGGCTGATCTCCCTAGAGTTAAACAAAAATATGCCCAGTATTGTTGGCATGGTGGATATCGATAAGCCAATGTCAGTGATGGCCAACATGGAAAGGAAAATGTACATGGGCTCATGAAGGTTTGGATCTGTTTTTATAATGAACAGAATGAGTGAATTTCCTAATACTGAAGTAATGTACATGAACCAGAAGGGAATAGAAATCCAGACATGGACGTCTTCCAGCCCAGGTATTCCAGTGAAAAGGAACACTGCAGGCTGGAATATGGTGTCATTGACAGCTGACATAATTCACTGGGCACGTCGAAGGAGCTTTGAAAATTACTTCCTGCAAGGAAAAATAAGAGGAGACTAGATGATATTGAACAAGACATCATTCTGCTCTCAGTGCAAGTCTAGAGTCTAAGAGGTCAAGAAAGATCAGCAAAAACATAGATTTGGATATTCACAACTGGTAGAAAGATAGGCATTACCTGTTCTGTACATTCGCTCTGAGCCACCTGACATTTGTCACTATTGGAAGACAGGATTGGGCTAGACTGACCATTGGTGTGACCCAGTATGGCTGTTTTATGTACACCACCTATACAAAGATTGGTACTGCCAGACTGGATCAGACCTCTAGTATGTCTTGCCCAGTATGCAGTGGCTAGCACAAGATGCTTCAGAGGAAGGTAGAAGAAGCCCTGCAATAGACAGCTAAGATATAACCTGCTCCCATGGAAAGTTTCCTCCCGACACACTATTTAGGCGTATTTTATGGTGCAAATCTGGAATGTTCGTAGCTCTACTCAGACTTTTTTAAAAAAATCCTCAGTACTGTGAGTTTTCCAGGCTCTGAATTCAGGAACATTGACTGCAACAGCGTCACTCCAGATTTACACATGTAAATTCGATCAGAACCGGGCTCGATAAACTTTCACTTACCAAATGCTCTCAGTGCTACACTCTGAACCACAAGAATCCCTGCAGGAGAAGCTGAAGAGATTTTCCTGGCCAGTGTTGACTGACTCTAGAGAGGCTGATCATCCTACAGACTTCTCTTTATCCTCACAGGTCCCCATCCTCTTCCCAGGCAAGGGTTCTGTAGATATTTGGGAATTTACAAGTGAACATAGACAGTTACTTCATCCTGGCCGAAGAGGGGGTGGCGTCACAAACTTCGAATAGTGCAAAGATTTGTTTTGCGCTCATATGCAGTGGAGTGTGCAAGTCACTTCAGCCATGCTTGTGTAAAGGTGATGGGCATAAATTATATACAAACACTATCTAATGCCTTTTCTGCACCTCATCTCTACTCTCTACCCTTTGCTGGAACACAGACCAGCGGGTCTATTGTCTCATGACTTTTTGGAAATTCTCACACAGAGTTATAGTGTGAACGACCCGGAATTTAACTGATAGAAACTACTTCTGGTCAGTTACCAGGAGACAGTATCATGCAACTGCTCACTGAAGAAAAAATTAATACGATACGCCCATTGGAAAGAGGAGTTGGAAAACCTCTGAAATACTTGATAAAACTAATGTCATTAAGTATTATAGTTACCACTGGCTTTTGATATACACACATGTAATGAAATTTTGGTGTGTAATAATTGTATCACTATGAAAAGTTTTGCCATTACATTTATAGAACTATTCTTTCGCACACACATGTTAACCCGGTCTTTTCCCTCGGATCTTCTTTCAGTGATGATTTCTTAGGAGAGAGGGGGACCTAAAACATAACGTGGGCCATCTGGATTTCTTCCGAACCAGAAAAGATTGCAACCTCTCAGCTCCCATTCATTCTCTTGTCAGAAAACAAAAGTCTGGGAAATCCTCTGAAACTAGTAGCTCCTCTATCCTTGTGTCAATAGCTGACTGGTTTCCTTTAATCTCTGTGAACTCAGTCTGCAGCCTTTATCCAGATTTGGACAAGCATATAAAATATTAATTCCCTGGGCTCTCACTCTCTAGTACACTGATTTTCAACCTTTTTCATTTCCAGAACCCTACAAAATTTCAAATGAAGGTTTGAATACCATTGGAAAACTAACACATAGTCTGCAATCCCCTAGGAGTCCGTGGACCACGGGTTGAAAACCACTGGTCTAGTACAGAGTAACTGCAGCACCTGTTATTCAGCTACAATAGGGGTTTGCGGACAGTGGGTGTCAAAGTGAAATGCATGAGTATTCATGGAAATCAAACCTCACTTCACACATGACAGTTCTCTATTGCTCAATCTCTCTCTCTCTGTAGTGTATTGATAATATACACGCCACCTTGGAACAGTATTGTGACAGACATGGAGCTGAGCTGCCATAATTATGAATGTGTATGTTAAACCCAATTCTTGGGCTGTTGATTGTATGGCTATATTGGGTAAAATATTGGGATATTACTGGTATGGTTTGTCTTAGTTTAATAGCAGGCTGCTGGAAAACAAGCAGGAAGGGAAACAGGAGCTCAGGAAAAGCCGTCTCTCACTGAAAAATTCAGGGAGGTTAAGAGACAGCCCCTGAGCTTCACGCTGTGAATACCCCATTTCCAGGCACCAGGCAAGTTACACAGCTTATTCTGCCAGTGCTGGGAGTCTGTCCAGAGGTGGGGCAGCTGGTGCTGAGAAGCTCCTGAGACACAGACACGGCTGGGGAAGTCAGAAAAGGCTCAGCCTGCATGGGTCCCCATCAGAGTGGGAGGGCTTCAGAGAGATGCACAGACTGTTGTTTTAAACCCCGTTTATTCTCTCACGTGATGCTTTATTCCTCCTGTTCAGATAAAACAATACTTGGTTCAGGAAGGCTGGTTGGTCACTCTTCTCACCATAGGTCACAGACTCCTATGGGTGGGAGAATCATGGCATTCTACACCAGGAGAGGAAAAGGGACGAGGCAGACAACTGGCACTGGAGGACAAGAGAGGGGACAGAGATGTGGGTAGCTCTGTAACTCTGAGGGGTTTTTACAGGGCAGAACTGCGGGAACCCTCATCCAGTCAGCAAACTTCACAATCTTATCAGAGAATAAAAGCATTGAACATGGATTTGCTGATTAAATTTCCAGGAGCAAATAAACCTGAGGTGATTTGGGAACTACTCACTGATATTCCATTGGCTCTTCTGTGGCCCAGAGCACACTGCTCCTCTGGAAATGGGTTCCACTGAGAAATCCTGACTCAGGGCACCGGGTTTTAACACTCTGATCTCATTTGGAATCTGGGGTTCCTGTGTATCTGGAATGATCCCCCATACACCAAAGACACATGGAGTGTAGGTTCCCCCACCTACCTCATGCTGCCTGCTCTCCAGCCCCTGTCACTGAGTCACACCCACAGCCCAGCAGAGTCAGCTGCTGCTGCACAGAACATCTGCCCATCTCAACAGCTGGCAGCCTTTACCCTTCCCTTGGCGTTTGAAAGATTTAATGACACAGAAACCTGCCAACGTACCCAATGCCTGCGAGAAGGGGAGCAGCTGCCAACAGAGATCTGCACCCTAACGGAGAAGGAGTCAGCGGAGAGCTTGCACGGGCAGCAGGCAGTATCTGCTCAAACAGGTTGCAACTGACCTTATGAAGAGTGTTTGCTCATTTCCTTGGGGTCCACTTGGCCACCTGGGACCCTCAGCTGATTGGTTCAGTGTATGCCAGCTTTAACCCCGTCACGGCCAATGGCAAACTGCAGGAAGCCCAATCCCAGGGGATGCTCGGTGATGCCACCAAGCTGGACAGCAGAACTAGTCCTGCCGCAGGCTCTATTCCTGCAATCCAGGCAGTCAGCACTGTGCGTACGGTTTAGAGGAGTGAAAGGGCTGCCTTGAGGGTGGCGGAGTTGTACGGATGATGCTGTTACAGCTGTAATCTTGCTTCAATACAGTAAATCAGTCTAAAAATAGTTATGTAGGGTCAGATTTCTCCCCGGCAGCCCCCTTTTCTGTATTACAAACCCGGGGTGCAGGCTGGGGGAGGAATATTCCACACAGCTCCTACCTGGAAATTTCCTTCAGATTGTTCCAGTAGGGCAGGTCCCTTCCCTTCTCCCTTACATATAAACAGGGGGACCCAGCATACATGGATCTCCAAAGCTATGCACAGATCTCAGTGATCCCCTGATAGCCAGGCCACAATCTCTGTGCCTCCACAACTGCTCTAGGACCCTCTCCAGATCCCTGGAACCCCAGGTTCATCGGTGATGTGCTCCCGGGGCCTGTCCTAGTAGCCACTGCCCACAGGATCTGTTTGTAGAGAATGGAGGGGGCTGGACTGAGAAGGAAAGGCTAATTAGAGTAGCTGGTAAGCCACAAAAACCCACTCATAGACTGGGTGGGAAGTTTCGACCTTTCCCTACCCAGAGTGCAGCCAGAGGCTCAGTCAGTGGCACCTTCATTGCTGTTACAAGGAAGAGGCAGATAAAAAGGCTCCAATTTCTCTTGGGGACCCAGGCAGCTGCGGCTGGGCAGCACCATGACAACTGAATTATCAGTGAAAAATGATCTATTTTCTGTTAAAAGCCACCCCCAAAAATGGATGAAAAGGATGAAATTTTACAGTGGGTTCAAATTTTTCTTGGGGGGAAAATCCTGTGTTTTCCAGCTGCTGTAGATCAAACTGTGGAGCCTCTGTGCTGCCGGACACCACCCCTGTGTGGCAGCACCAGCCCCCTATCGGCCTCCCATACTGAGCAGCCCTGGGACCTCTGCTGGGTCGGCTATGGTGGCTCTATGGCAGAGGGAGCCCCTGGAAATTGGAGGGGTGCAGAAAAGAAGCACAACAATTTTTCAAGGGCTGGCGAAAATGCCATACAGTGAGAGCCTTGGAGAGCTGAACCTGCTTAGCTCATCCAAAGGAAGACCGAGCGCTGACTGGATCACAGTGTACCAGCACCTTCACAGGGACAAAAATACCGGGTCTTAAAGGGCTCTTTAATCTGCAAAAAAATGCTTATAACAAGAACCAGTGGCTGTAAACTGAAGCCACCTGAAATTAGTCACACGTTTTTCACAGTGAGGCTGATTAACCAGTGGAACAACCTCCCAAGGTAGATGGTGAATTGTCTTGATATCTCCAAATCAGGTCTGGATCCTTCCTGGAAGATACACATTAGAAATGAACACAAGTTAAGCTTTAGTCAAATACAAGACATTGGGCTCAATAAGGGAGTAAATGGGTGAAATTCTGCAGCCTCTGACATATGGGAGGTCAGACTAGAGGATCAAATGGTCCCTTATGGCCTTAAATTCTATGAATAACTGTCTTGAGTGGATCATTTTCTTGGATGCACTTTGAAAAAGTTGCTACTCTGAATGCTTATATGCACTCAACAAGAAGATACACTGGCCACGAAGAATTGGGGTTGTCACTGTGAAACCGGGACATATGGTCTCGTTACCCTTTGAACCAGGTATTCCCCTGTCTTCGGGTGAAATCTCAGAATAGTTTCCCTCTTTGAGCTGGGTATGACACCCTGTCTATGCCAAAAGCATATCACCATGCAGGTCAAACTGCACATCTGAGTCTCTTCCCTTTACGTGCTTGTGACCAGAGCTATACAGTCAGCACCAGCCTCCTTAAAACAAGTGGCTTTATTAGCAAACAGCACAAATAATTACAGAAAATGTTATTAAAATAATAAGCAGCTGTCACATGTCTGTACTCATCTATCTCACACATCACTACAGGTTAAGTTAGACAGCCTTTGCTCTGGAGATACAGGAAGAGAACTGGGCAAAGGGAAGACAAGGAGCTCTTGGGACCCAGCCTGATTTCCCTGTGTCTCTGAGAGAGCACCTTCCCATTTGTTTGCTCCTTTCTTGAGGAAGCAGCCTTTTCTCAAACCCTCCCTGCGTAAGCCTGGGCCCAGTCAGCATCGTGCTCAGCTCTGTCTGTGTCACGAGTCCAACGGGTGAAGCTGACCTTTGCCCTGAGACTGCTTTCTCCATGCCAGGCCATCTAAGATGACGCCCCCATGACCATTGCATGGCAGTTAGACCCATTCAGCCACAATGGCTTGAGAACACCAGTCTGGTGCCTGGGCTGAAATCCTTGGCTTCCCCGTGACACTCCAACCCTCTTCTCAGAGATCCAGCACCGAAACCTCACTGTGGGGAGGAGATCATCAGTCACCCCCGAGCACCCCTCGTCTGCCCCAGACACCCAGGGGCTGGAGTCATTGTGATTCCCAAAGGCCAGCTGTCACAGGAGGCTGTGGTAAGGCTGTGGCCTGTGACAGCCAAATATCGAGACCATTGCTCTTTGGATCCCTGGCAGACCTGATCTTAGGGTCTCCCCTGGCCCTCTCGTCAGATTATCTTAGCACCTTGAACATATTCATCCTCCCACCACGTCTGCGAGGCAGGGCATGGCAGGGCAGGGCTATTATCCGCTTGTACAGAGGCTCAGAGACACTCTGGGGCTTGTCCTAAGTCACACACGGCAAGGGAATTAAAGCCAGCTCTCCTGACATGCAGTGCAGAGCCCAAACCACAGGACAAGCCTCCCAGCTGGACCGGCTGGATTTTCGCTGCCCCAGAGCTGTCCCCTGAGCTGTGGGGAAGGGGGATAACATGGAGCCAATTACAGGGTTCAATTCTCTGGCTGAGCTGACACCTGCCCTTTTGCAACAGCTTCCAAGTGTACAGCACAGGTAAGGCCAATCCCCTGAGGAGGGGTGCCATCCCAGCATGCCCCCTTGCGGCCTCAGGTACCCTGCAGGCACCCTGCCCCTCCCTCTAAGGTCCTTTCAGTGACTTACTCTCAGCCTGGAAGACTGAAAACAAGATCCCCCTGTGTGGGGTCGTATTTGTTCTCCAAAACACAGGCTCTCTTAGCCTGTACCCCATCCTCCTCCTCTGCCCAGGAACATTAAAGAGCCAAACTGAGGAGCAGGGGGTGAATGACTCCACTGGCCTCTCCCACCCTCAAATAAGAGAGTCTCCAACACATCCCTTCTAATGGCCACTGAATGGCTGGGCTGGGCTAGGAGCCGGCTGTGTCTCTGGTGGGTACCTGAGGCCCGTTTCCACCCCTTTGCATGGCTGGGACAGCACAACAAGAGGGGATGGGAGAGGAATCTGGGTGTGAGTCTCTTGTCAGGAGTCCTGTGTGTCTGACTCTCACTCACACACGCAGCTCTGCACTGCCTGTGGGCAGGACGATGCGTTGGAGGTGGGGGGCTCAGCAGGTGTGTTGTGTGCAGAGCCATGGACGGGGTAAGGGGCTGCCTGAATGGCTTCTCTTGTGGCTTCTGCTTTAATTTTATCTGTGACATGACTCAGTGAGAAGCACCTGGGTGAGGACACAGGGGAAGGATGGGCAACTGTGCCCCTGGAATAGCCCCTCTCACAGCTGCTGGATCACACAGCACCCAGATTGCTCAGGAAGGGTCAGGACTCGGACTGCAAAACAGCTCTACAGCTTTTCCCGTGGCCCAGGGTGTTTAACCAGAGACGGGACAGAGACAGGTCATGTACAATGGGACAAAACATCCACATTTCTTCTCTGTACTGACTGTATTCACAAGAATTCTGAGATCTGAGCTGACACCGATACAGCTCTTTATGTGATCATATCCCACCCATCCCCTGGCTCCTCCCTTAGCAGCTGCTGGGGACAGCCCCTGTCCCATTGCTCCAGGCCTCAATCGAGTCTGAACCTCTCTGTAAAGAGATGAGATCTGTAGCTCATGTCCCTTGGATGGAAGTATCTAGGATGGAATAGGTGGAACTTGTTTTTCATCTCCCATTGCGAGCACTGTAGCCGGGTGATGAACAGACCTTTTTTTTGATGAACATCCTGATAATCCTTGCACGAATTTGTTTGGTTTTCACGCTGTACACAATTGGGTTCATCAGGGGCGGGGCCATCATGTAGACATAGCTCATGACAATCTGAATGAATGAAGAAGAGTTCTTCCCAAATCTGTGTATCACTGACAATCCGATCATTGGCATGTAGAAGAGCAGGACGATGCAGACGTGGGAAATGCAGGTGTTCAGGGCCTTGAGGCGCTCTGCATGGGATGCAATGCTCAGTACTGCTTTGAGGATCATCACATAGGATAGGAGAATGAACAGCGAATCCAAACCCACTGAAGAAACTGTTACAAATAAGCCATAGGCACTGTTCACTCTGATATCTGAACAAGCCATTTTCATGACCTCCTGGTGCAGGCAGTAGGAATGGGAGAGGATGTTGTCCTTACAGTATCGGAACTGTTTCAGGAGAATGGGGAGTGGGAACCTTAGGACCACCCCTCTTAGCAGAGACACCAGTCCCATCTTGGCTACTCTCGGTAGGGTTAAGATGGAAGCATATCTCAGAGGGTTACAGATCGCAACATAGCGGTCAAAGGCCATGGACAAGAGCAGGGCAGATTCAATGCAGGAAAGCGATTGGATGAAGAACAGCTGGGCAAAACAGGCATCGTGGCTGATCTCCCTAGAGTTAAACAAAAATATGCCCAGTATTGTTGGCATGGTGGATATCGATAAGCCAATGTCAGTGATGGCCAACATGGAAAGGAAAATGTACATGGGCTCATGGATGGATGGATCTGTTTTTATAATGAACAGAATGAGTGAATTTCCTAATATCGAAGTAATGTACATTAAACACAAGGGGATAGAAATCCAGACATGGACGTCTTCCAGCCCAGGTATTCCGGTGAGAAGGAACACTGCAGGCTGGAATATGGTGTCATTGACAGCTGACATAATTCACTAGGCACGTCGAAGGAGCTTTGAAAATTACTTCCTGCAAGGAAAAATAAGAGGAGACTAGATGATATTGAACGAGACATCATTCTGCTCTCAATGCAAGTCTAGAGTACTGGAGGTGTGCAAAAACATGGACTTCGATATACACCACTGATAGGAAGATAGGCATTACCTGCTCTATACATTCGTTCTGAACCACCTGACATTTGTCACTGTTGGAAGACAGGATACTGGGCTAGATTGACCTTTGGTGTGACCCAGTATGACTGATTTATGTATACCACCAATACAAAGATTGGTACTGCCAGACTGAATCAGTTCCCTAGTATATATAGCCCAGTATCCAGTGACTAGCACAAAATATACTTCAGAGGAAGGTAGAAGAAGCCCTGCAATAGACAGCTAAGATATAACCTGTTACCAGGGAAAGTTTCCTTCTGCCACAGACTAGTTAGACATATTTTCTGCTGCAAATCAGGAATGTTCATAGCTCTTCTTAGACTTTTTTAAAAAAATCCTTACTACTGTGAGTTTTCCAGGTTCTGAGTTCAGGAACATTGACTGCAACAGCGTCACTCCAGATTTACGTGTGTAAATTCGATTAGAACTGGGCTCGATTAACTTTCACTTACCAAACGCTGCCAGTGCTACACTCTGAACTCCAAGAATCCCTGCATGAGACGCTGAAGAGCTTTTCCTGGCCAGTGTTGACTGAATCCAGAGAGGCTGATCATCCTGCAGGCTTCTCTTTATCCTCACAGGGCCCCCTGCTCTCCCCAGGCAAGGGTTCTGTAGATATTTGGCAAGTTACAAGTGGACATAGACAGTTACTTCATCCTGGCTGGAGAGGGGGTGGCGTCACAAACTTCGAATAGTGCAAAGATTAATTTTGCATTTATATGCAGTTGAGTGTGCAAGTCACTTCAGCCATGCTTGTTTAAAGGTGATGGACCTAAATTACATACAGCCACTATCTAATCCCTTTTCTGCACCTCATCTCTACTCTTTGCTGAAACACAGACCAGCAGTTCCGTTGTCTCATGACTTTTTGGAAAGTCTCACACAAGTATTGCAAAGTTACTGTGTGAACGACCTGGAATTTAAGTGATAGAAATTACTTCTGGTCAGTTACCAGGAGAAAGTATCATGCAACTGCTCACTGAAGAAAAAATTAACCCGATAATCCCATTGCAAAGAGTAGTTGGAATACCTCTGAAATACTTTCTAAAGGAAAGGTCATTAAGTAGTAAAGTTACCCCTGTTCCTTCCTGTACAGATTCTAACAACTCTGCTGGTAGCTTTCAATATACACCCATGTAATGACATTTTGGTTTGTCATAATTGTATTACGATGAAAAGTTTTGCCATTACATTTAGAGAACTATACTTTCACACACACACACACATGTAAACCTATTCTTTTCCCTCAGATCTTCTTTCAGTGATGATTTCTCAGGCGAGAGGGGGCCTAAAACATAACATGGGTCATCTGAATTTCTTCCGAACCAGAAAAGATTGCATTCTCTCAGCCCTCATTCATGCTCTTGTCAAAAAACAAAAGTCTGGGAAATCCTCTGCAATTTGTAGCTCCTCTATCCTTGGACCAATATCTCACTGGTTCCCCTTAGGGTCTGGAATGTCAATCTGCAACCTTTATCCAAAATGGGATCAGCATATACAGTATTCATTGCCTGAGCTCTCACTCTCTAGTACACTGGTTTTCAATCTTTTTCATTTCCAGACACTTAAAAAATTTCAAATGTAGGTGTGAATACCTTTGGAAATCTAACACATAGTCTGCAGCCACCTAAGGGTCCGTTGAACACAGGTTGAAAACCACTGGTCTAGTACAGAGTAACCCCAGCACCTGTTATTCAGCTACATTAGGGGTTTGCGGGAACTGGGTTTCAAAGTGAAATGCATGAGTATTCATGGAAATCAAACTTCATTTCACACATGAAGGTGGTCTATTGCTCTCTCTCTCTAACTGTCTATTTACTGTACTCATAAACATTCGTAATTATGGCAGCTCAGCTCCATGTCTGTCACAATACCATTCCAGGGTGGAGTGTATTTTCAGTTCTTGGGCTGTTGATTTTATGGCTATATTGGGTTAAATATCAGGATATTACCAGAATGGCTAGTCTTAGTTTAATAGCAGGCTGCTGGAAAACAAACAGGAAGGGGAACAATAGATCAGGAAAAGACATCTCTCACTATACACTTCATGG
Source organism: Emydura macquarii macquarii (assembly GCF_026122565.2). NCBI lineage: Eukaryota > Metazoa > Chordata > Testudines > Chelidae > Emydura > Emydura macquarii. The sequence continues at coordinate 216,646 of NW_027131741.1, forward strand.
AGGTTAAGAGACAACCCCTGAGCTTCATGCTGTGAAGACCCCATTTCCAGGCTCCAGTCAAGTTACACAGCTTGTTTTGCCAGTGCTGGGAGTCTGTCCAGAGGGGGGGCAGCTGGTGCTGAGATACAGACAGCGCTGGGGACTCAGAAAATGCTCAGCCTGCCTAGGTACCAATCAGAGTGGGAGGGCTTCAGAAAGACGAATAGACTGTGTTTTAAAACCCATTTATTCTCTCATGTGATGCTTTATTCCTCCTGTTCAGATTAATCAATACTTTGGTCCAGGAAGGCTGGCTGGTCACTCTTCTCACCACAGGTCACAGACTCCCAAAGGGTATGAAAATCAAGGTATTCTACACCAGGAGAAGGAAAGGGACGAGGATGACATCTGGCACTTGGAGACCAGAGAGGGGGCAGAGATGCACGTAGCCTGTAACTCTGAGGGGTTTTTACAGGGCAGAACTGCTGGAGCCTCATCCAGTCAGGAAACAGAACAATTCCATGTGCATTATCTGACTTGCTACCACAAAGCAACACAGCTCTGAATTCCTGCGTTCACAGACCAGTCAGAGAATAAAAGCATTGAACGTGGATTTGCTGATTAAATTTCCAGGAACAAATAAACCTGAGGTGATTTGGGAAGTACCCACTGATATTCCATGGGCTCTTTCCAGGCCCAGAGCACACGGCACCTCTGCAAATTGGATCCATTGAGAAATCCTGATTTGGGCATCGGGGTTTTCACACTCCGAGCTCACTTTGAATCTGGAGTTTCTGTGTCCCTGGAATGATCCCCCATACACCAAAGACACATGGAGTGGAGGGTCTCCCTATTACCTAGAGCTGCCTGCTCTCCAGCCCCTGTCACTGAGTCACACCATAGCTCAGCAGAGTCAGCTGCCGCTGCACAGAACATCTGCACATCTCAACAGCTGGCAGCCTTTACCCTTCCCTTGGCGTTTGAAAGATTTAAAGACACAGAAACCTGCCAACGTACCCAATGCCTGCGAGAAGGGGAGTACCTGCCAGCAGAGATCTGCACCCTAACAGAGAAGGAGTCAGTGGAGAGCTTGCACGGGCAGCAGGCAGTGTCTGCTCAGACAGGCTGCAACTGTCCTTATGAAGCATGTTTCTTCATTTCCTTGGGGGCCACTTGGCCACCTGGGACCCTCAGCTGATTGGTTCAGTGTGTGCCAGCTTTAACCCCGTCACAGCCAATGACAAACTGCAGGAAGCCCAATCTCAGGGGATGCTCAGTGATGCCAGCACACTGGACAGCAGCACAAGCCCTGCCGCAGGCTCTATTCCTGCAATCCAGGCTGTCAGCGCTGTGCGTACGGCTCAGAGGAGTCACAGAACTCCCTCAAGGGCGGCCGAGTGGTACCGATGATGCTGTTACAACTGTAATCTTGCTGCAATACAGTAAATCAGACTAATAATAGTTATGTAGGGTCAGATTTCTCCTTGCCAGCCCCCTTTTCTGCATTACAAACCCAGAGTTCAGGCCAGGGGAGGAATATATCACAAAGCTCCTACTTGGAAATTTCAGTGATCCCCTGATAACCAGGCCTTCTGACGCACAAATGCTGTCTCCACAACTGCTCTAGGACTCTCTCCAGCTTCCTGGGAGCACAGGTTCATCGGAGATGTGTTATCGGGTCTTCTCAGAGTAGCCACTGGCCATGGGATCTGCTGAAGGGGCCATTGTAGAGGGTGGAGGCAGCTGGACTGAGAAGGGAAGGGTGGTTAGAGTAGCTGGTGAGCCACAAAACCAGTCACATACTGGATGCGAGGTTTAGACTTTTCCATACCCGGAGTGCAGCCAAAGACTCAGACAGTGCCACTTTCATTCCTGTTATGAGGAAGAGGTAGACAAAATGGCTCCAGTTTCTCTTGGGGATCGAGGCAGCTGCATCTGGACACACACGTAAACCCATTGTTTCCCCTCTGATCTTCCTTCAGAGATGATTTCTCAGGTTAGAGGGGGACCAAAAACGTAGCGTGTGTCATCTGGATTTCTTGAGAAATTGAAAAGATTGCAGTGTCTGGGCCCTCATTCAGTCCCCTGTCAGCAAACGAAAGTCTGGGGAATTCTTTGCAGCTGGTAGCTTTTCTATCCTTGGGTTAGTAGCTGACTGATTCTCTTTACACTCTGTGATGTCAATCTGCAGCCTTTCTCCGGAGTGATACAGGAACTGGGACCAGCCTATACAATATTCATTGCCTGGTCTCTCACTTTCTGGTACAGTACAGTACAGTAGTGGTTTTCAACCTTTTCTTATTTGTGGACACCTACTAAATTTCAAATGCAGCTGTGACTACCTTTGGAAATTTTACACATAGTCTGCAGACCCCCAGGAGTCCCTGGACCACAGGTTGAAAACCACTTGTTTAGTACAGAATAACCCCAGCTCCTGTTATTCAGCTAAAATGGGGGTTTCAAGGTCAAATGTGTAGGAGAGTAAAGAGTTAAAAGCTGGACAAGTAATCAGGCCTCATCCACACAGAATGGAGTCATGGCACAGGCAAAACCTTGTTTCTGTTACTTGGTGTGAATTTTAGCTAGAGTCTGTTCTCTCTCTTCTTTCCCTCTCTTCCTAGCCATCTGCACAAGGAATGAAACTAACAAATAACTCTTCTCCCTTCTGTTCAAGGTCTTTGGTGGGAATATAGCATTATCTTCTTTCACTCCCTTGCATACAGTATATTTTATGAATGTTAGTAAGTTTCAAGGTAATGTGTCTGCTCTCTGTATGGTAATCCTGTAAACAACAAACAGGGGCAGGTATAATTCTATTTATTACGGAGCTGTTAATATTTATTTTTTAGGTGTCCACGTAACCAACTAAGTGTCTATAGGGAGTTGCTAAAAATGTATACATTTACATACTGTTATGGATAAAGAATTGTAAAGTAACCTCCTCATTGCTCACTCGCAGCGTCGAGGTGGAATGAGCAGGCAATAAAGGGTTCCGTCTCCTCAATCGACCCCTGGGACACCCTGTTTGGTTATTTCTAACAAAATGCATGACTATTCATGGACTTCACATTGCATTTCAAACGTAAAAGTTTGACCTCCTGGGCAAGCCCTGAATGACTCATTGATATTTCATGGGTCTTTTCCAGCCCAGAGCACACTGCACCTCTTGAAATGGGACCCATTGAGAAATCCTGACTCAGGGCATTCGGGTTTTCACATTCCGAGCTCGCTTTCTATCTAGGATTTCAATAGACCTGGAATGATACCGCATTGGCCATGAGCACATGGAATGGGGGATCCTCCAGCTACATAGTGCTGCCTGCTGTCTAGCCCCTGTCACTGCATCACACCCACAGCCCAGCAGAGTCAGCTGCTGCTGCACAGAACATCTGCCCATTTCAATAGCAGGCAGCCTTTACCCTTCCCTTGGCGTTTGAAAGATTTAAAGACACAGAAACCTGCCAACGTACCCAATGCCTGTGAGAAGAGTAGCAGCTGCCAACAGAGATCTGCACCCCAACGGAGAAGGAGTCAGCAGAGAGCTTGCACGGGCAGCAGGCAGTGTCTGCTCAGACAAGCTGCAACTGTCCTTATGAAGTGTGTTTGCCCATTTCCTTGGGGTCCACTTGGCCACCTGGGACTCTTAGCTGATTGGTTCAGTGTGTGCCAGCTTTAACCCCGTCACGGCCAATGGCAAACTGCAGGAAGCCCAATCACAGGGGATGCACGGTGAAGCCACCAAACTAGACAGCAGCAGAACCCCTGCCGAAGGCTCTATTCCTGCAGCGCTGTGCGTACGGCTCAGACGAGTCACAGGACTCCCTCGAGGGAGGCTGAGTGATTCCGATGATGCTGTTACAGCAGTAATCTTGCTGAAATGCAGTAAATCAGACTAATAATATTTATGTAGGGTCAGATTTCTCCCGGACAGCCTCCTTTCCTGCATTACTAATCCAGCGTGCAAACCGAGGAGAAAGATTCCACACAGCTCCTACCTGGAAATTTCCTTCAGTTTGTTCCAGTAGGGAATGTCCCTTCTCTTCTGCCTGAGGAATAAAGGGGGGGAACCAGCGTCCATGGATCCCCAAATTATGCACAGATCTCAGTGATCCCCTGATAACCAGCCCTCCCACTCACAATCTCTTTGTCTCCACAACTGCTCTAGGACCCTCTCCAACTCACTGGTATCACAGGTTGATCGGCGATGTTCTACCATGGCCTGTCACAGTAGCCACTGCCCACAGGATCTGCTGAGGGGGGCATTGTAGGGGTGAAGGAGGCTGCATGGAGATGGGAAGGCTGGCTAGAGTAGCTGGTGAGGTATAGACTGGACGGGAGGTTTAGACCTTTGCCTACCCAGAATGCAGCCATAGACTCAGTCAGTGCCACCTTCATTCATGAGACGAGGGAGATGAATAGCTTCCAATTTCTCTTCCTGGAGCTTGGCAGTGCCATGGCAACTGAAATTTCTATGAAAAGCCACCCAAGTGGGAGAAATTCTGTAGGCTCTGAAGTACAGGAGGTCAGACTGGATGGTCTAATCATCGCTTCTGGCCTTAAATTTTATGAATCTATGAATTATTGCCTTGAGCAGATCAATATCTGGGATGCAATTTCAAAATGTTGTTACTCTGAATGCTTAAATGCACTGAACAGGAAGATACGCTGACCAAGAAGAATCGGGATTATCTCAGTAAAAGCAGAACATATAGTCTCTTTATCCTCTAAACCAGGTATTTTCCTGCCTTGAGGTGGAATCTCACAATTCTCCCATTCTTTCAGCTGGGTACAACACCTTGTCTATGCCAAATGCTTATCACGATGCAAGTCAAACTGGACACCTGAGTCTCTTCCCTTTGGTTGCTTGAGACCAGAGCTATACAGTCACCACCAGCCTCCATCAAACATATGGGTTTATTGGCAGACAGCACAAAGCATTAGAGAAAATGGTTATAAAATAACAAGCAGCTGTCATTGTCTGCACTGTGTCTCTGAGAGAGCACCTTCCCATTTGTTTGCCCCTTTCTGGAGGAAGCAGCCTTTTCTCAAAGCCTCCCTGGGTGAGCCTGGGCCCAGTCACCATCGTACTCAGCTCTGTCTGTGTTACGGGGACAAGGTGTGAAGCTGACCTTTGCCCTGAGGCTGCTCTCTCCATGCCAGGCCATATAAGATTACGCCCCCATGGCCTTTGCTCCATTGTTTAGCAGTTAGACCCATTCAGCCCCAATGGCTTGAACCTGGTGTGTGGCCTGAAACCCTTGGCTTCCCCGTGACACTCCAACCCTCCCCTCAGAGATCCAGCACCTAAACCTTACTGTGGGAAGCAGATCAACAGTCACCCACGAGCACCCCCACATCTGCCCATGACACCCACATGCTGGAATCACTCGGATTCCCAGAGGCCAGCTGTCACGGGAGGCTGTGGTAAGAAGTCTGGGACAGCAAAATATCAGGGTTGTTGCTATTTGGAACCCTTGCAGACCTGAACTTAGGGTCTCTCCTGCCCCGCTCAGCAGAGTATCTGAGCACCTTGAACATATTCATCCTCCCACACCTCTGTGAGGCAGGGCAGGGCAGGGCAGGGCAGGGATGTTATCTGCTTGTGCAGAAGCTCAGAAACACTCAGTGGCTTGTCCACAGGCACACAGGGCAAGAGAATCAAACCCAGCTCTTCTGAACGGCACAGCAGTGCCCAAACCACAGGACCAACCAGCTAGCTGGACAAGCTGAATTCTCCCTGACCCAGAGCTGTCCCACTGCCAACATCATCTGCAAATCCATCTCCCTGAGTTCTCATCAAAGGGAAGTACCAGAAGGGAAGGGAGACCTTTTGGGGTTTCCTCCATTTGCTCCCATACTGGTGGAGGACATTATTTGAAGGACAGTATTGCCTGGGAAAGTGGAACTTTAAGGAAATCTGGCTGGAGGGACATGTCCTGAATTCAGGAGAGTTGGAAAAATACACAAGGGGTGCTCTGGATGAAGGATGGAAGAATCCCATTCACTGATATAGGCTAGGGACCAACTGGCTAGGCAGCAGATCGGCAGAGAAGGACCTGAGGGTTACAGTGGACAAGAAGCTGAATGTGAGTCAGCAGTGTGTCCTTTTTGCCAAGAAGCCTAATGGCATATTGGCCTGGTAGAAGCATTGTCAGCAGATCAAGGGAAGTGATTATTTCCCTGTATTTGGCACTGGTGAGGCCATGTTTGGAGTACTATGTCCAGTTTTGGGCCCCCCACTACAGGAAGGATGTGGACGAATTGGAGAGAGAGCAAAAAAAAAAACCGATTAGGGGGCTGGAGCACATGATTTATGAGGAGAGGCTGAGGGAACTAGGCTTCTTTAGTTTTCGGAAGAGAAGAATGAGGGGGGATTTGATAGTAGATTTCACTACCTGAAGGGAGGTTCCTAGGAGGATGGAAGAAGACTGTTTTCAGTGGTAGTAGATGACAGAACCATGAGCAATGGTCTGAAGTTGTAGTGGAGGTGGGGAGTCTAGGCTGGATATTAGGAAAAACTTTTTCACTAGAAGGGTGGTGAAGCATTGGAATGGGTTACCTACAAAAGTTGTGGAATCTCCATTCTTAAAGATTTTTAAGGTGAGGTTTGACAAAGCCCTGGCTGGGATGATTTATTTGGGGTTGGTCCTGCTTTGAGGAAAGAGTTGGACTAGATAACCTTCTGAGGTCCCTTCCAGTACTAATTTTCTATGATTCTATGATTTGCAGATTGCTCCAAATTATTTAGGCATAGTCCAGTCCAGAGATGTCCTCAGAGGGAGCTAATCAACACAATGAACAAGCAGCTTAATGGGAGATGATGTTCGATGCCCATTGGAGGGAAAAACTTGAACTCCTCAGACACCTTACAAGATTCTAATTTAACTGTATGAACTCAAGACGGGGACCTGGTATCATGGTACACAGCTCTGTGAAACCCTGCTCAAAGTGCAAGCATGGACAAAAATGAAGCAAAACCAAAAATACAATGCCATGAGATCAATCAGTCAATGTTTCACCCTCCTCTGGACTCCTCAGTGCAGTACTGAGCACCCTTCTCAAACACAATGTTGCAAAAGCGGGGATCAGGGAAGGGTAACGAGAATGATGAAGGGCCTGGGTAACTCACATAGGGAGAGAGGTTGAAAAGACTGGGGTTGTTACCTTAGAACGGAAAGGAATAAGAGGAGATTTGAGAAGAGTCTATAAAATACTGACTGGTAGAGAGGATATCAAGAATGTGTTCTTCCTTCTCATAACACAAGTCAAGAGGACATTCAATTAAACTGAAACATGGCAAATTCAAAGCAGATTATAAAAAAGGAAACTTTCTTCACTAAGTGCATAATTAGACAGAGGAACCCATTGCAACAAGATGAAGTTGAGGTCAGGAGCGAAGCAAGAATCTTTTGTTACAATAGTTACAGCTAAATAAATATCTTGGAAAGCCTGTACACCTGCGTGTTTCAGGAACAACCCAATCTGTGGCTGTTGGGCATTAAGGTGACACCCTCATGATGGTCAGGTTATTCCCCCAACATCTTCTTCGACATCCCATGGCTTTGTCACTGTGACACAGAGGACACTGGACTAGATGGACCCTGCAATTCCTCTGTTGTAAAGGAGCCAACTTTTCCCCATGGAAAGAGCCATTATCATGTCAGGGTGGCAGTTTGTGCTCTGTTACGTCCCTTGTTTCTTTTGGTGATGCACTTTCTTGCAGGCATCCAGTTTTCTCTGAGATATAAAAAAGGTACAGTGTTTTCGTCATTCTGCCTTGTTAACTGACAAGGGTAAGCAGAGATACCCATCAGCAACCCACCTGCTTACCCTTCACATGCTTGAATACTGATAATGTTTGCAGATGCCACAAAAATTGGTGGATTGTAAATAAGGAAAAGGACAGGTCACTGATTCACAGAGATCTAGACTGGTTGGTAAAGTGGCTCGAAGCAAACAATATGTGTTCTAATATTGCTCTGTAGATGTATGTCTCTATGAACAAAGAAGGTAGGTGATGCTTTTGCAATGGGGGACTCTATGGTGGGAACCAGTGACTCTGAATAAGATTTTTGGGGGTGTGAAGGGATAATTAGCTAAACATGAGCTCCCAGTGTGACCCTGTGGCCAAAAGAGCTAAAGTGACCCTGGGACGATAAACAGGGAAATCCCAAGGAGAGGTAGAGAAGTTATTTTACCTTTTTCTTTGTCACTGGTGCAATTCCTGCTGGAATAATGTGTCCAGTTCTGGTGCCAACAATTAAAGTTGGATGTTGATTCACTGAAGAGGGGTCAGAGAAGAGCCACAAGAATGTTTAAAAGATTATAAATCCTGCCTTACAGTGATAGACTGAAATAATTCAATTTAGTTAATTTACAGAGATGGTTAAGGGGTGACTTGATAACAGTCTACAAGTACCACATAGGGGACAAATATTGAATAATGGGCTTTTCAGGCTAGCATAGAAAGGTCTAACACCATCCAATGCCTGGAAGTTGAAGGTAGACAAATTCTGACTATAAATAAGATGTGCACCATTTAAATATAGAGAGTAATTAACCATTGGAGAAATTCACTATGAGTCATGGTACTTCTCCTTCACTAAGAATTTCTAAACACAGGTTGGATGTTTCTCTATAAGCTCTGCTCTAGGAATTCTTATGGGGCAGGTCTCTGGCCTGTGCTATACAGGAGATCAGACTAGATGATCACAATGGTCCCTTCTGACCTGGGGCTTTGTGAACACGTCCCTGCAGAACATATAGGAGTCAGCTGGACGTATTTTGCCTGCAAGCTGGGGCCTGACATTACTGAAGGCTTTTAACTCATGACAGTGCTGAATTTAGCTCCACGGGGGAAAAAGTCTGATATGACTTTGGAATTTTGAGACCGACACTCTAGGTTTTTTTTTTTTTCAGACGGCTGAAGCATCCCGTGAGACACGGAATGGATGAACATTTCAGATGAGAAAAATATTGACGTGACCCCATAAAATCTCCACCCTGAGGAATGCATCTAAAACTGTCCCCATTAATGGCTAACAGAGCTGACTAAAAAATTATCCCAGAAAGTCTCAGATTTAGCGTCTGTGTCCCAGTGGCTCACTGTGTCAGCCAGCGGCCAGCGTGTCACCTGCACCTGGCAGCTGTATTTACCTAACTTACATGACCCAGCATTCCCAGCTCTCATTATATACTGTGCACACTTCTCAGCTTGCTCGTTGTACCTGTGTAGCAGACTCCAAATCCCCACACGGTATCTGCGGGAGCAACAAGAGCAGCGGCACAGCACAGGTGCCTTGGCATCTGCTACTCAGAGTGTCACATTTCTCACCGGAGAGAAACAGTCACTTTTGTCCCCCTAGCCAAGGGAGCAGGTGGGACGGGGGCACCTCACCCCTGCAGAGAAAGAGTTGTGGGGAGCTTCGGGCAGCTCGGAGGTTGTGCAGGCCACGGGTGACTGGGAAGCCAGGAGAAGACGCTGTTGCCCAGCGTAGCGTTGGAATCAGAACAGCTTGAGAGGGGGAAGGAGATTATAGACAGGCTCTCAGATCCAATGGGAGATGGAACCAGCTACATAGCAAAGATCAATGGTTCTTTCCAGTGGGGAAATGACTCAAGTTCTGTAATTAACATTCAACAACCATAAAAAAACCTGAAAACATAAATAAGTAAAGGTTGTGACACCCAGGCTGCAATTCTCTGGCTCACCAGGGGAAAGAGGCCCTGAGACCTGCCCAGACACACTCAGGGCCAGGAATGCTCCCAGCACTGGCCTGGGACCAACAATAATAAAGAAAAATTGAATTTCAGCACTGCTGCCCACCTGTCCGTGTGCACCTCCCTCCCCTCCCCGATAACCCACTGCCCTGCCACACAGTCATCCCACTCACCCAGGACCAACACCAGGTACCTGACACACCACACAGTGACAGCTCACAGAAATATCGACACAGCTTAGTTTCAACTTTGTGTCTGCCTGTGCTGGAGAAAGGGGGGATGGAGGAGGAGCTGCCTGAACAGCCTGTCTGGGGGTGGAGGGAACCCCAGAGTAGCTCACGTGTGCAGGGAAGAGGAGAGGGACAGACCCGAGGGGAGGGGAGAGAGGACATGGAGACTAAAAGGAGCCAATGCGAGTAACTCTCCTGAAAACCACACAAAGCTTTAGTGTATACCCGCCAGTTAGAAACCCAGACACAACTTCCTGATGTTGTTCTCCATGCTGGCAATTGCTGAAGTTTCCATGAGGCTGTTGTAGGACTGGTCACAGGAGGAGGGATGGGCTGGATGGGGACAACCAGAGACAATCTACTACAGTGTGTCCACATTACCTTACAGTCTGAGACACGCCCCTGCCCTGGGATATTGCAGGAGTCCTAGTTACACCTCTTTGGTGTGTGAATTAGGCAGGTTGTCCATTCCCTATTTCGGCCTGTTTCAGGACTCCGCGCCACTGCGATCTGGATACTGCACGTCCCACCCCACACACACACACACTGTGTGTGCCTGGATCTCCCCCAGCCAGATTTCCAACATTGCCTGGTTTCCTGTAAGACATAAATATACTTTTATTTTTACTGTATTTTGTTACTTCTCGTCCTCTACAGAACCCAAGACACAAGGGAACAGACAGAGCAGCTGGCCCCCTCCCCCACATTGTTACCTAATTATTTTGAACTTCTAACCTGTGAATTTAAGACTGTAAGCTACTCTCCTGTCAGTTCTTCTTTAGTCCAGATGAGCTCACCCATCCTTAGAGGCCGCCGGATGACTCCAGTTCGAATCACTGGAGGCACATGGCCGGTGAAAATCAGGCCTTTTATTTTAGTCTCTAAATGTGCATTTGCGGTGAAATCCTGGCCCTGATGGAAGTTTTGCCATTGATCTGAATGGGACCAAGATTTCACCCTTAGTGTGGAACTTTAGGCTCCCTGCTGTGAAGATCCTGGCTTCAGGTCCTGCAGCAGCGAGAGCTATTCTGTTAAGGTGCTGAAAGAGTCTGAAGGAAGATTCCCAGTTTATGTGGCTTCCTGAGACGGCATGAAAGATGGGGATTTCAAAACACTGGGGCTCTGATTTTGCCCTCAGTGATGCCAGTGTCAATCTGCAGTGAGCCACTGAAGGCAGAATGTGAGAGCAGAATCTGGCCAGTCTCTAAAACCCTGTGTGACCCATTCATGTTGTGAAATCATGATACCGACTGCAGAGGCTTTGTGTACACTTCTTAACATGTCAGTGAAGTTGCTGAATTGGAAAACTTCAGAGAACCAGAGGAAACCAGAGAACTTCAGAGAACCAGAGGAAAAAACACAGACCAAAAAAAGGCAGATACTGAGACAGATAGATGAGGACAGTAAAAGAGAAAGAAATGAACTTAAAAACAAATATTTGTCTAAACTATTTACAATAAATCTTTATTTCCAACTTGACCAGGTAAATCCTTTGCTGTTTCTGACAATACTAAACAGTTCAATTCTTTGTGATGGAGATTTCCTGCCCAGATTGTTCATGAGCTGAACCGTTCCTGAACGCCTGGCACTAACTTTATTGCAGAAACAGGCAACTCACTGGAATCTCACACAGCAGAGTTTTGTGTATTTTGTGTCTTGCCTAATAGCCTAGGTTGCCGTAGCAATAGAGTCAGACTATTAGGGGATAGCTCAGCCAGTCCTGGATGGTGTTAGTGTTAGTTCAATAAAGACCCTCCGTGTGTCTAACACGGTTATCCTGTGCTGTTTCTATCTCTGAATACAAGCTATTAAAAGGAACTCAGCATAACAGAGAGGACATGTCCCATCTGTGACCTGAGAATGAGTATATGAATCTCACGTCTCACACTCGCAATGCTGAACAGGGACTTTTATAATGCCACTGTAGAGCACATAGCCAAAAAGCGCACAGGACCCACGGAAGAGCAGACCAGGCCACCCTTGCCACACTGGTGTCAGAAGTGGGATTAGTGCACAGCGGCTAAGAAAGAGAGAAAAAAAAGGGGAGAGGGGAATTTTCTTCCCCTCCTTCCGCCATAATGGAAGAGGTAGTAAAGGCCCTCATAGAGGCCACGGCAGCCCAGCAGGAGACCAACCACTTGCTGATCAACCAGGCCAACTAGGATCGGGCTCTCTTGCAAGAGGTAGTGCCCCAGCTGAAGACCCTGACCCCCAGACCCCAGAGCCTGACGGAACACAGCCACTACAGGCCACCAGTTATTTACAAAAGATGACGGCTGAGGATGATGTCAAGGCGTACCTCCTTACTTTTGAGAGGATAGCTGCACGCAAGGCTTGGCCCCTGGCCCAGTGGGCTGGTATTCTCGCCCTCTTTCTATGTGAAGAAGCCCAAAAAGCCTATTATGACCTACCTTCAGCAGCGGCAGCCAACTATCGCCAACTGAAAACGGAGATCCTGGCTCGATCAGGAGTGACTGCGGCTGTGCGGGCCCAGAAGTACCATGACTGGAGGTATCAGGAAAGCAAGGCCCCACAGTCACAGCTGTTCGATCTTGCCCAGAAGTGGCTGCAGACGGAGATCCACCGACCAGAGAAAATCCTAGAAATTCTCATCATCGACCGGTACATGAGGGGGTTGTGATACGACCCGTGCCCAGGGTAGCCAGCTGATAATGCCAAGGTCAGGGCAGGCTGCAAAAGGAGAGCGGATTCTCCTCACGCTGGTGGGTGACACTGAAGCCCGGCTTCCCAACCAGCCACGAACTGCTTCTGATTACCCCTCACTGGATATCAAGAAGCCAGTCCACGAATGCCCACAGCCCCCTTTACTGCATTTCAGCTCCAGGCTCCCAAATCAGCACCAGGTCCAGTAAAGAGACCAGTTACTAGAACGCTCTGCTCTTTACTAAAAAGGTTCCCTCTGACCCCAAAGGGTCAGCCACAGCACCAGTTCAATATAAGTTTGGATCTTACCTAAAATACCACGCTGTAAGCCAATCCTTTAGTATCTAAACTAAAGGTTTATTGTAAAAAGAAAGAAATAAACCATGAGAGAAATGTTAAAGGGTTAAAGTAAATCACAGATATACAAATGATTAAAAGTCCATATACTTCAGGTTTCTGGAAGAAATGTGGATTTGCAGGCTTGTATAGTTTCCTCTGGTTCACATCCAGTACCTGGATGGGTCTAAGTCCTTCGGTTCATCTGCAAGATGAATTGATCCAGAGATAGGTGTATGTCTTCAGACTGGACAGGAACAAAGACAAAGATGGATCCTGTGGTTTGATCTTATAAACCCCCTCCCCTGGCCATGCGGCCTGTGGGCAGTCACAAGTCCCAAAATGGAGTCCATAGTCACATGGGCCAGTCCTGGTGACTCCTCCGGTGTGCCTGGGGTCCATAGTCACATGGGCCAGTCCTGATGCTTCATCAGGTAGGCTGCCTGCAATAGAGTCCAGAGTCACGTAAGCAGGTTCTGGTGACTCAGTGGTGATGCTGGCCTCTCCCTCAGGGCCCCTTGCACCTGGGAATGCCTTAATGGGCCATTATGTAGACCATTGTTCTGCAGCCTTCCTATCTGGGGTGTTGCCCAGGCAGAGCAATTTGAAATACAGATATCTCAAATACATCTATAACTTCCATTTCACATATTACACATGAACATAAGTATTATCATCTTATTTAGCACATTATAACCTTCCTAACAGTACCTGACATGGCATATCCCACATGGATTATTATGATTCTGCCATGCTGATGTCACACAATATACTGAATGCCCCCCCACTCAAGCCAGCCCGCATGACAGGGGTTACCATCAGACTTCCGTGCTTGGGTAGGTCAGAATGATCCCTCTTCCTACGATGAGTTGGTTGCCCTAATATAACGATGGGTAATGGCCAGAGAGGACTTGCCCCGTGGCAAATGACCTATCCCAGTTCCTGGAGCCTGGACCACTGAGAGCCCGGGGAAGACCAGGTGGAGGACGAGAGAGACGGAGGGCCCACCGAAGGCTACTAAGAGATGGGGCCACTTGGGAAGGCAGAACGGGGGCAGACCCCCTAGCCCAAAGGACAAAGTGGTACCCTGAGCTCCCTACCGGTGCTATGCATATGGGGAGTGGGGGCACATAGCAGCCCCAATGTCCCAATGCGGAGGAGCCCATGCAGTGTAACCTGGGACATAGGGCAGACTCCTGAAGCCTAATCCACCTTGTGGGGATAGCATTAACCCCACATAGATATACAAAGCCCGTAAAAGTAAACGGAGTCGAGACTCTGGCATTGGTGGACTCTGGGAGCGCCATCACCCTCATTTCAGGGAAATTTGTGAAGCGTAGCCAACTGTTACAGGCTAAGAGCACGGGGGTGACAGGTGTCCATGGGGCGGTTAGCTATTACCCGATCGTCCCAGTGAATATTGAGGTTCAGGAAGGGGTCACAAGGGTGACAGAGGGGGTGGTTCCCTGGCTCCCGTATCCTGTCCTCATAGGAAGAGATTTCCTGGGGTTTGGAACTCTACTTCCGCCGGAGGGCTCGGAAGAAGGGGAGGGCCCTGAAACTACTGGGCTAGCTCCCCTCGATAGACACCCACCGATACTCTCCGAGATTGCCCAAGATCTATTCCTGGCCCCTGGGGCGGGCCGAAAGGAGGGCCACTAAGGCTCTGGGTACCAGGATTTTGTCCCAGGGCATAAAACCCGCTTTGGTAGGTAGACAGACCCAGGCCGCAGTTAGAGAAGCTGCCTCAAGAGAGGAAGGGCCTGAAGCAGGCCCCGAGCCAGGTCTCCCCACCCCAGAGGAAAGGGCGGAGACGGGCCTACCGGAGCGGGACAACTTGGCCCGGTACAAGAGAACTTCGGCCGAGATCAGACCACGGACCCAAGATATGACAATGCCTGGGTGGAAGTGGCAGAGATAGATGGGGTGCCCATAGAGGGAAAAACCCGCAGACTGGGTCCATACTTTATGATGAGGAGGGCCTTGCTGTATCGGGTCATGGAGGTGAATGGAGAGAGGGTGCCACAGCTCCTGATGCCCCGGAAGCACCAACGGGCTGTGCTGAACTTGGCCCACAGACACTTCTTTGGAGGACACTTAGGCATGGAAAAAACCCTAGTTTGGATCCTGAGGCAGTTCTTTTGGCCTGGTGTACATGAATAAGTTCGGCGCTATTGTGCGAGCTACCCTGAGTGCCAGTTACACAGGTCCGCTTCAGGGCCACTCTAGTGCCCCTCCCCATCATCGAAGTCCCGTTCGAGCAGATTGCCATGGATCTAGTGGGTCCCTTGGAAAAGACGACCAGGGGGCACCAATACATCCTCGTCATCCTCGACTATGCAACCAGGTATCTGGAAGCCGTTCACCTGCGGAATACTACCTCTAAGGTGATCGTGATGGAGTTGGTGAGGATTTTTGCTCGAGTGGGGCTACCCAAGGAAATATTGATGGACCAGGGGACCCCGTTATTGTCCATACTGATGAGGGACTTATGCACTCTGCTACATGTACGGACCCTACGAACTTCTGTTTACCACCCTCAGATAGACGGCCTTGTGGAGAGGTTCAATAGGACTCTCAAGGCCATGATAAAGAAGGTGGTGAGTCGAGATGGGAAAGACTGGGATGCCTTGCTGCCATATCTCATGTTCGCCATCTGGGAGGTTCCCCAGGCCTCCACAGGGTTCTCCCCCTTTGAACTCCAGTATGGATGCCACCCCCAGGGCATCCTGGACATCGCCAGGGAAATTTGGGAAGGAGAGGCCACCCCAGGGCAAAATGTAATTGATCATGTGCTTCAGATGAGGGACCGGATAGCTCGAGTCACCCCCATTGTACGGGAACATTTAGAGAAATCCCAAGGGGCCCAGCGGGTCTACCATAACTGCCAAGCAGTGATTCGGCAATTTTAGCCATGAGACCAGGTGATGATACTGGTACCCACTGCAGAAAGTAAGCTACTGGCACAGTGGCAGGGGCCCTATGAAGTGAGTGAGCCCGTGGGGGAAACCAACTATAAGGTATGAAACCAGGGCGCCGCAAGCAGGAGTAAGTCTACCATATCAACTTATCGAAGCCCTGGAAGGCCTGAGAAGTATACATGGCCCTACCCCAGGCAGTAGAACCACTAGAGCAAGTAAGGATATCCCCTGATCTAATGCTGAATCAAAGGTCCAAGGCGACAGAGACGATAGAAAGGAACCAAGATGTATTTTTGACTAAGCCGGGTCAGACAACGGAGGTTTTTCACCAGATCATCACAACCCCCTGGGCCAGGGTCACGATGAGGCCCTACAGAGTTCCTGAGGCTAAGAGAAAGGAAATTAAGGCAGAGGTAGAAAATATGGTGGAGCTGGGGGTCATAGAAGAATCTCATAGCTAGGGGGCTAGCTCAATCGTGCTGGTGCCTAAGCCCGACGGCACTACAAGGTTCTTCAGTGACTTTCGCCTACTGAATGAGGTTTCTCAGTTCGATGCATACCCCATGCCCCATATAAATGAACTCGTGGACCGATTGGGCAAGGCCCGGTTCCTGACCACCCTTGTTTTGACCAAGGGGTATTGGCAAATCCCTCTAGCTAAGGAGGCAAAGGAAAAGACTGCTTTCTCCACACCAGATGGGCTGTTCCAATACACTGTCCTCCCGTTCGGACTACATGGGGCCCTGGCCACCTTCCAGTGCCTAATGGATAAGCTGCTACGGCCCCATACTGAATATGCCACGGCATACCTGAACGATGTGGTCATCCACACCCCAGACTGGGAAACCCACCTGAGGAAGGTGGAAGGGATTTTGAACACCCTGAGACAGGCTGGCCTCACTGCAAATTCTGCCAAGTGTGCCATAAGTCTTTCCGAGGCTAGGTACCTCGGATACGTCATAGGGTGGGGTGTGGTATGGCCTCAACTAAGCAAGCTGGAAGCAATCCAGAACTGAATCCGAAAGAAGCAGGTCCAGACCTTCTTAGGGGTGGTGGGATACTACGGGTGGTTTATCCCCCACTTCCCCTCCAGAGCCAGTCCTCTGACTGACCTGATTAAAGGCCTGAGGCCCAGACATGGTGCGATGGACCCCTGAGGCGGAAGAAGCCTTCAGAGACTTATGGATGGCCCTCTGCAGTGTCCCCATACTCCTCGCCCCAGACTTTACAAAAGAATTTATATTTCAAACCGATGCCTCTGAAGTAGGCCTGGGGGTGGTCTTGTCACAGATGGTAGGGGACGAGGAGCACACGATAATGTACCTCAGCAGAAAACTTCTCCTGAGAGAGCAGGGATATGCAGGTGTAGAAAGTGAATGCCTTGCCGTCAAGTGGGCTATGGAAGCCCTCCGTTATTACCTGTTGGGACACCACTTTACCCTCATGACTGACCTTGCGCCCTTCCAACAGAACAGGGAGAAAAATGCACGGGTAACCAGATGTTTCTTGTCCCTCCAGCCCTTCCGATTCATAATACAACACAGGGCTGGAAGTCACCATAGAAATGCGGATGGCTTGTCCCGGGTTCGCTGCATGATGTCCCATGTTGCCCAACCCGGTGGGATTGAGCTCAGGGCAGGGGGGATGTGTGAAAGGGCTACAGGAGAGTAGTCTATTTGCAGACCAGGAAGTGGGCGGAAGGTGTCGAGGGAGCCAGCGGATGCCACCCAGAAGAACTCTGCCCGGATATGCGAGTGAACAAGGGAACAGAAGTAGGCCCCACAGTCACAGGGCGCCTCCCCAGCCAATCTCCCCTCCCTGGTGTTATAGATGGCGACTTTGGCCAGGGCCAGGAGGAGGTTGACGAGGAGGTCCCGCAACTTCGTGGGGCCACGGATGGGGTGCACATAAACGAACAGGTGTGGGGAGAAGTGCAGCCAGAACCTCAGCAGGAGGTTCTGGAGGAGCCGGAACAGGGGCTGCAACGTGGCGCACTCAAGGTAAATGTGCACCAGGGTCTCCCTCACGCCACAATAGGGGCAGGTGTCGGGGCAAGGGGTGAACCGCACCAAGTACACTCCCATGCTCACGGCTCCATGAAGGAGCCGCCAGCTGATGTCCCCGGTCGGCCATGGGGTCAGGGTGGAATACAGACTGGCCCACCGGGGGTCCTCGCCCTCCAAAGGTGGTAACAGGTCCCGTCACTTTGTGTCAGGGCGGGACACAAGGGCGAGGAAGTGAAGGGTGTGGAACACGAGCGTGTACAGATGGGCCCGTGGCACGGTTCGGAAGGGGACCAGCTGCAAGTCGTGCAGCTGGATCGGGGCGTGGGGAAGGGACAGCTGGGGGGGCTCGCGGGGCAAGGGTCTGATGGAGAACGCTGGAGGGCTGGGACTGGGGGTGGGGTGGGGAGCACCCTCTCGCAGGACCCGCTCGAGGTGAGCCCGAGCGGCAGGGGGCAAGGCTGCCTTCACCTCCTGGAGTACGCGCCGTGGGGTTCGGAGGGTGGAGAGCCCCATGCACCAAGCCAGCACCTGGGGGTCCACCCAGTCCCCCTGGTCATAGTCCTGGAGGTCTCCGATCTTGGTGACCCTCACCAGGACCAGCTTCCGTCACACCGAGGGGGCCTCTGCCACCTGCACACCGAGTTGGGGGTTGCGTAGCATGGGCTCCGCGAGGAGATCTGCCCCCTCGGGGACAGAAGGGGGCCTGGAGTCCTAGAGCAGCCTCCAGGTCCGGAGGAGGTCCTGGTAGAAGACCAGCAGCTCGGAGAGGTCTCGTGGAAGACCCCTTGAATGGAGATAAAAGAGCTGCTAGTCGTATCAGAGCCCTCAGAGGCGGCGGAGGAAGGCGTGAGCCAAGTGGCTCCACGCCGGACTACTTGCACCTTAAAGGAGTCTCTTCAGGGCCTGGAGACGGAAGGTGTGGACCTGGCTGTGGATGCAGCACAGGCCCTGCCCTCCCTCCTCCAGGGAGAGACTCAGGATCCCTGCAGAGACCCAGTGCAGTCCTGGCCAAAAGATCTCCAGAACTATCTTCTGGAGGTAGGCCAGGAAGCTCAGGGTCAGGACCAGGTTGTTGATCCAGTGCCAGAGCATGGACAGGACTAGCTGGTTAATCACCAGTGCCCTCCCCCGAAGGGAGAGGCACCGGAGTAGTCCCGTCCATCTCCGCAGCCGCCTAGACACCCTGTCCTCCAAATCCTGCTAGTTCTCTGCCGGGGAAGGGTGGGTGACAGAAAGGTAAACGCCCAGATAGAACAGCGGACTCGCACTCCACTGGATGGCTTGAAGCACGGGTGGGAGGAGCTCGCCCACCACCTGGCCCCTACCATCAGGCCAGAACTCTTGGCCCAGTTGACCTGGGCGGAGGAGGCCGCCGAGTAGATGACCAGGCAGGCCTCCAGCCGCGCCAAGTCGCCCGTGTCCTGGACCATGAGGAGCATGTTGTCGGCATACGCTGACAGGACCAGCCTCAGCGCTGGCTCATGGAGCACCAACTCCATCAGCCTCAGAGAAAGGGCTTGATGTCCAGAGTGTACAGCTGGCCCGAAAGTGGACAGCCTTGATGCATGCCACGCCCGAAGCTGACCGGTGCGATCAGGGTCCAGTTGAGCTTGACCAGGCACTCCGCGGAGGCATTCAGCACCCGGAGAAAACCCACAAAGCTGGGCCCGAAGCCGAATGCCCGCAGGGTGCCCAGGAGATACCCGTGGTCCATCCTGTCTAACGCCTTCTCCTGATCCAGAGACAGGAGGGCGAACACCAGACCATCCCTACACCCCAGCTCCAAGAGATCCCGGACCAGATACAGGTTGTTGAAGATGGTGCAGCCCGGGACGGTGTAGGTCTGGTCTGAATGGACCACATCCTGCAGCACGGACCCCAGCCTCAGCGAGATGGCTTTGGCCACGATTTTGTAGTCCATGCAGAGGAGCGAGATGGGACACCAGTTATTGAGGTTGCAGAGGTCCCCCTTCTTGGGCAGCAGGGCAAGCCCGGCTCACCTGCATGAGAGGGGGAGCACTCCGCTGTCCTTGGACTCGGCCCAGACGGTGGCGAGGTCCGGGCTGAGGACATCCCAGAACACGCAATAGAACTCCACAGTCTGCCTGTCCAGGCCCGGGGATTTGTTGGTGGGCATGAGGTGGAGGGCTTCCGAGAACTCAGCCAGAGTGAGAGGTAGTTCCAGCTGGTCCCGGGCGCCCGCGCCGACCGTGGGAAATTTGGTCTAGAGCATCCTGCGGGCAGCGGCGGCGGTCGGATCCAGGAAGAAGAGGCCAGCGTAAAAGGCCCGGGCCCTTCTGCACATCTCCCCCGGATCCGTGAGGGGGGCACCGTCCTCTGCCAGGAGGCAGGTGACGTGCTTCCGGGGTCCCTGTCTTTTCTCCAGGGTGTAGAACCTTTGTGACCGACCATGCGACCCTCCAGTGGATGCAACAGAACAGGGAGAAAAATGCACGGGTGACCAGATGGTTCTTGTCCCTTCAGCCCTTCCGATTCATAATACAACACAGGGCTGGAAGTCGCCATAGGCAAGTAGGCAAGGCAATTAGGCCAGCTGAGGCCAATCAAGGAACTTGCCCCAGCAGTCAAATGCCTCCCTGTCAGGCAAATGGGAGCAGCTGACAGGGAGTTAAGAGGAGGAGCAGAGCTGCTACAGGGCTTAGAGCAAATGCTGTTGCTACCACAACCCAAAAGGTACCAGAGGCAAGGGGGCACCTGTCCAGACATGGCCAGGGATCCTAGGCACACAGGACTGAGGGAGAACCCCCACCCCCTGGTTCCAGGAAGTGGACCATGAGCAGTGGGGGCGAGGACAGGCGACCCAGGGAAGGGAGTAGCTCATGGACTGAGCAGTTTTGAGACTACTCCGCACAGGGTCCCTCGGTCGGGGCCCGGGGCAGAGGGCGGGATTGGGCTCCCCTCTTCCCCCACCCAGGCATATCACCAGCATAGCTGAAAAGGGTGCAGGACCCACGAAGAGCAGAACAGGCTGCCCTCGCCACACTGGTGTTAGCAGTGAGATTAGTGCACAGCGGCTAAGAAAGAGACAAAAAAAGAGGGAGAGGGGAATTTTCTTTCCCTCCTTCCGCCATAATAGAAGACGTGGTAAAGACCCTCATAGAGGCCACAACAGCCCAGCAGGAGACCAACCAGAACAGGACGCCCTCGACACAATGTCCAGAGTGCAGCCATAGACTCAATAAGTGCAACCTTAATTGATGTTATGATGAAAAGGCAGATGAAAAGGATCCCATTTCTCTTAGGGATCCAGGCAGCTGCAGCTGGGCAGTGCCATGGCAATGGAGTTTTCCATGAAAAACGATCAGTTTTCTGTGAAAACCCACCCCCAAAAGTGGATGAAGAGAAACATTTTTATTTAGGTCAAAATTTCATGCACTCCCAGCTTCTGACAGCCAGAGGTTGAGGGACCCCAGAGCATGGGGTTGCCTCCCTGACCATCTTGGCTAATAGCCATTGATGGACCTCTCCTCCATGGACTTACCTAGTTCTTTTTTGAATCCCCATTATGGTTTTGGCCAACGACTTTCACAGGTTGGCTGTGCGTTGTGTGAAGAAGTGCTGCCTTTTATTTGTCTTTAGCCTGCTGCCTATTAAATTTATATGGTGACCCCTATTTCTCATTCATTTCTCCATGTGGAAGCAGTTCCATACCCCAATTCTTTTTAGTTGCCCTTTTCAGTACCTTTTCTAACTGCAATATATCTTTTTGAGATGAGGCGACTAGATCTGCTCGCAGTAATCAAGATGTGGGTGTACTCTGGATTTATAAGCAGGCAATAACATATTTTCTGTCTTATTATCTATCCCTTTCCTAATGATTCCCAACAGTCTGTTAGCTTTTTTGGTTGCCACTGCACACTGAGAGGATGTTTTCAGAGAATTATCCACAATGACTCCAAGATCTCTTTCTTGAATGTTAACGGCTACTTCAGATGCCATCATTTTATTTGTTTAGTTGGGATTCTCTTGTCCAATGTGTATTACTTTGCATTTATCAACATTGAATTTCATCTGCCATTTTGTTGCCCAGTCACCCAGTTTTATGGGATCCCTTTGTAAGTCTTAGCAGTCTGCTTTGGAGTTGACTATTGTGAGTAGTTTTGCATCATCTGCAAATTTTGCAACCTCACTGTTTACCCCTTTTTCCAGATCATTTATGAATATACTGAACAGTACTGGTCCCAGGACAGACCCCTGGGGAACACCACTAATATCTCTATCCATTCTGAAAATGGCCATTTATTCCTATCCATTTTTTCCTATCTTTTAACCAGTTACTGATCCAGGAGAGGATCTTCCCTCTTATTCCATGACTGCTTACTTTGCTTAAGAGTCATTGGTGAGAGACCTTATCAAAGGCTTTCTGAAAGTCTAAGCACATTCTATCCACTGGTTTATCCTTGTCCACATGTTGTTAAGTCCATCAAAGAATTCTAATAGATTGGTGTGCCATGATTTCCCTTTAGAAAAACCATGTTGGCCCTTCCCCAACAAATCATGTTCATTTATGTTTCTGGTGATTCTTCTCTTTACTATTTTTTCAGCCAATTTGCTTTGTACTAAAGTTTAGTTTACCCGACTGTAATTTCCAGGATTACCTCTGGAGCCTTTTTAAATAATTGGTGTCGCATTATCTATCCTCCAGTCATCTGGTAAAGAAGCTCATTTAAATGATAGGTTACATACCACAGTTACTATTTCTGCAATTTCACATTTGAATTCCTTCAGAACTCTTGAGTGAATCCCATCTGGTCCTGGTGATTTCTTACTTTTTAATGTATATATTTGTTTCAATATCTCCTCCAAGAACAACTCATTGTGGGACAGTTCCTCAGATTTGTCACTTAAAAAGCATGGCTCAAGTTTGGGAATTTCCATCACATCCTCAGCCGTGAACACTGATGCAGAGAATTCATTTATTTTCTCCACAACAGTCTTATCTTCCGTGAGTACACTTTTAGCATCCTGATAATCCAGCTTCCCCACTGTTTTTTTGACAGGTTTTTTACTTTTTGAGCTTTGGGTAACAGTTCTTCAAATTCTTTTTTGGCTTTTCTGATTATCCAATAAGGAATACATCCGAGAGTGCTGAGGGAGTTGGCTGATGTGATTGCAAAGCCATTTGCCATTATCTCTGAAAACTTGGGTTATTGGGGGAGGTACTGGACAATTGGAAAAAGACACATATGGTGCCCATCTTCCAAAAAAAAGGAGGATCCAAGGAACTAGAGACCAGGCAGCATCACCTCAATCTCTGGAAAAATCATAGAGCATGTCCTCAAGGAATCCATTTTGAGGACTTGTAAGAGAGGGAGGTCATCAGGAACAGTCAACATGGATTCACCAAAGGCAGGTCATGCCTGACCAACCTTAATGACTTCTATGATGAAATGATTGGCTCTGTGGATGTGGGGAAAATGGTGGACATTATACGTATTAACTTTACCAAAACTTTTGATATGGTCTTCCCAGGGTCCCCAAATGGGGAGAAAAAACCTACATTTTAGTGGGGCCCTGAGTCTCTGCGGGGCCTAGCCCAGGCTGCAACCTCCATTGCCGGGAGGAAAAAATTTTCATTGCTCATGAGATTGTATGTATGGAATGAGGGATTGTGGTATGTGTTTCGGAGTGGGCCCATGTTACAAGTTTGTACTCAGCCCCAAAAAATTATGCTTGAGCCCTGTGTGTCCCACGGTATCCTTGCCAGCAAATTAAAGAAGAATTGGTTAGATATCAGATTATAAAGTGGATAGAAATCTGGCTAGATCATTGGGCTCCATGGGTAGTGATCAATGGCTCAAAGTCTAGTTGGCAGCCGGTAAGAAGCAGAGTGCCCCAGGGGTCAGTCCTGGGGCCGGTTTTGTTCAATATCTTCATTAATGATCTGGAGAATGCGGTGGATTGCACCCTCAGGAAGTTTGCAGATGATGCTAAACTAAGGGGAGTAGTATGTATGTAGGAGTGTAGGGATAGGATACTGAGTGATCTATGTTGATTCTGGACACTTTGTGATCAGTGTGGATACGAGGGAGACATGGTACGCCCGATTTGCAGATCAATAAGTTTTAATGTGCTAAATATACTAGTTAGATACAAAGCCTAAAATTCACTACAATATATCATACTCACTAAGCCTAGAGAGCTAAGCAGTTACTCAGAAGTCTGTATACAGGAATGGCTTTCTTCAGGGGCCCCGCCAGGGAGTCAGTGGATTCTCTGGTCCAACCGGCAGCACCTCCTGCGGAGTCAGGTGTTGATGGAGCGTCCCCCTTTGTCTAAGTGGTGACTACTTATACACCTCCATAAACAACCTTCACCTAATTATCTCTCTTATTATCATATATGCTAATTACTTACATTGGTTTCCACCCTTAACTACATTCCATTCTTACCATGATAACTGGGGTCATCAAAAAAACATCTGGTGATAGGAGGGGCGGAGTAAAAATATGCCCCTTGGCAATAAAACAGTGCACCCCCAGACGTTCAAGGTAAACTTGTTGTTCCCATCACTGTTATCTAAGTGCAGCTGCAAGAATACAGTGTGTGTATTTTGTCTTATTATGTGCCGTGCTGTGCAGAAACTGAGACATCTATAAGGTTATTCAGTCTCTGCCAACTGGAAGATGTGATGCTACAGGGGTCAGAAAAGCCAAGCAAGCAACTGAAGCTATGCTAGGCCTGTAGGACAGTGGTCAAGCAACTCAGATTGTACTGGGCTTCCAACAAGCTAGACAAATTGGAGAATTGGGCCAAAAGAAATCTGAGGAGGTTCAACAAGGACAAGTGCAAAGTCCTGCACTTAGAACGGAAGAATCCCATCCACTGCTACAGACTGGGGACTGACGGGCTAGGTAGCAGTTCTGCAGAAAACAACCTGGGCGTTACAGTGGACAAGAAGCTGGATATGAGTCAAGAGTGCCCTTATTGTCAAGAAGGCTAATAGCATACTGGGCTGCATTAGTAGGAGCACTACCAGCAGATCGAGGGAAGTGATTATTCCCCTCTATTTGGCACTGATGAGACCTCATTTGGAGTATTGTGTCCAGTTTTGGGCCCCCCACTAGAGGAAGGATGAGGACAAATTGGAGGGAGTCTAGCAGAGGGCACCAAAATGAATAGGGGGCTGAAGCACATGATGTGAGGAGAGGCTGAGGGAAACGGGCTTGTTTAGTCTGCAGAAGAGAAGAATGAGGGGGGGATTTGATAGCAGCCTTTAACTATCTGAAAGGCGGTTCCATGGAGGATGGAGCAAGGTTGTTCTCAATGGTAGTGGATGACAGAACAAGGAGCAATGGTCTCAAGTTGCAGTAGGGGAGGTCTAGTTTGAATATAAGGAAAATCTTTTTCACTAGGGGGGTGGTGAAGCATTGGAATGGGTAATTTAGGTTGGTGGTGGAAACTCCATTTTTTGAGCCCGGGGTTGAACTAGATGAACTCCTGACATCCCTTCCCTCCTTAATATTCTATGATTCAAACACCCTCACCATAGGTAGCTTCCCAGGCCTGATAATGGCCTGTTATATGTCAGCTCTATGTTCTTGGGGAAGCAGGGCGCTGTACCCAGCCTGTATGAATCACAATGGACCCCCCTTTCCAGCCACCACTTCAACCAGAACTGATCAGAAGAAAGACTTACACAAAGCAATGAACAGGCAGTGGGAGACACACATAATCCCCTCTGGACAAGGGTAACAGGATTAAGGAAACTCCCCTAGCCTCATTGGCATTAAAGATGCGACAAGGAGGCATCTCCATTAGCATACAGAATGAAGAACTGAGATTCCAAGGCAGGGACGGCATTGAACTCTGGGACCAGAGAAGCAGGGAAGTACAACATGATGGGGGATCTCTGCTCCAGATGTTAATGATCCCACACCTGCACACACCCTGCTCAAAAGTTATCAGACCAATTCTAGTCTTAGATCCTTATTGATACCCAAAATGCTGAATCGACCTGGTTGTATTGTGAGCTCCATCCAAGTAACATCGCCCATAGCCAGGAAGGATCATTTCCGAATGTCCAGACTAAACAAAACGACTCTGGTTCACTCCCTTGAGTCATCGTTTACCCATAAACAAATCGAGTTTTCCCCCTTGCACCATTGTTATTTCCCTACAAAAACCCGTACCCAAGTTCAAAACTCTGTTCTGCTGCCTGGATCCAAAAGCTGCCTCGGTTCCAATGGGAGTTCACCTTTTCCTGAGTGATCGTATTGGGGTCTCTGCCTGTCTCCAGCACACCAGACCCTCCGGTCTCCTAGGAGCCTTTGACCGTTTCAAGCTGCATTGAATGGCGAGACTCCAACTCTCTCTCTCTCTCACACTGCAGGTATAACTTTCCAAACCTGACTTGATTTCCTCAGTACCCCAATAAAAACTGTGTAATATTGTAAGTGTTTTCTTTATTGGTCTCTCCTTGTATGCCTATTACTCTATAGACCTGGCAATGAAATAACTTTTATAATTGAGCCGGTTGCCAGGTTCTCTCCATGCTCTTTACTCCTTCATGTTCTTGCCTTCCCTATCTTGCTCTGCAGCAACGCTTCTTATACCTAAGCCGAAGATCCCTGTAACACCCCAACATCCTCTGAGGTTTGCTCATTAAGGGGGGTTACAACCAGAATAATTGTAGAGTGAAGCAGGGATAGCGACATGCTGAACCTGGGGCATATAAAGGTGGCAGCTTGAAAGTGTTGCTCTGTCCAGACTGTGGAGTCCAGGTGAATATAAGGGTGGCAGCTGGAAAGTGCTGATAGACCAGGTCCGCTCAGGCACTCTCTGTTAATCTGTGAGTGTGTGAGTGTTTGTTTGAATCTGTGGCTGGAGGAACCCAGCCCTGGGAAACTTAGACCCTGCAGGATAGCTCCATTGGGAGGGGACCTGCACAAGGGAGAAGTAAAGCTCCATATGAAAACACAAGTGACACAAGCAGTAGATGAATAGAATCACAACACCCCCAACACCCTAATAAATGAGCGTATCCCACGGTGATGGGCAAATCTGGTAACTGGCCCTTGGAAGGTTTAATGGATGAGGAAACATTAAAAGAACTAATCAGAAACCAAGGTCGGCCGATGAATGTGAGAACTGCTTATAGGTATTTGAGGGGCATAAGCACAGAAGTGGGGAAGGAATTATTTAGGGTGCTCTTGCCAGAGGGAAGAGGAGGTGTATGACTAGGCGTTGTGAGAGGAAACTGCATAAAGGGACATTCAGGCTGCTTACAGTTCTGTTGCCCCTGCTGATATTTGCCCCTGGGAGCCAGGATTGTCTGCTTGGGTCACAGGAAGGGGGGAAGCTGTGGAGACAACGGCAGTGTTACACTGACTTCAAGGAAGAGAGAAATAAACATCAGGGTCTCCTAAACTCCTCTTTTGCTGACTTCTACAAGAAGTAGTCCTTTCCCCTGGTTTCTGGGAAAGGCCCAGCACACAGAAAAGTTCATCTGGAAAAAAGCATTCCATGAGTAAAACCAAACCGAGCCTGCGCTCTAAACACCTGGCTTCTTTCCTCCCCCGCTCTCTGAAGCAAAAAACCATTTCAACTGTCCTGAGAGCTGTATATATGGGGCTCTGGCTTCACCCCCTGACTATAATAACCACACCCAGGGAAGGGGCTCCTGTTATAAATGGCCTGCTATCCATTTTGAATCCAGACACAGTCTGTGCTGCAGAGAGTGGTGGGTGGGAGGCAAGGGTTTATGTTCTGCTGGGGGAGGAAAAGGAAGAACAGAGAGGGGATATCATGTGTTTAATTAGTCTGTAGCTGAAGAGCAAATGTGGGGAAATTCAGAGGGCTTCTCTTGTGTGGTCTCCGGAGCAGCGGCTTCCATTGGATTTCTTAGGAAGAGAGAGGATGGTCTCATGATTAAGGCAGTTCAATGCTGCCCTGGAGAACTGGATTCTATTCTTCCCTCTGCTACAGAGTTCCTGTGTGATGCTAGGCAAGTCACTTAAAGCAAACCAGTCACTAATTGGGATCCTCATATTCTGGGTGTTTCATTTGAGACCCTGGCTCTGATTCGCAGAAGCGCTGAGCATTCACCACTGCCACTGGGAACTGTGTTTTGAACGCATGAAGTGCTGTGTAATGCTAAGTATTCTGAAGAATCCCATCCTCGATGTCTGAGATTGGCCAACCCAAAGTAGAGGATACACTTCGCCTCATTTCCCCATCTCTACAATGGACAGAATAGCTGACAATCAACTCATTAATGTTTGTGAAGCACTCATAGGGAAATTAAGGCAGATACTTCAGCGATAAGCCCCATAGGAAAGCCCAGGAGGAAATGAACTACCCTGTCTTCAGTGCAGGGTTTAAACAGTGTGTAGTGAATAAGGTCAGGGTTAAAAATGCTGCTGTTATTGCAGGTGTTTTTTGGACCGTCAGAGGACATTGAGTGCATGAGATGTCAGCTGTGAACCAGACGGTCCTCAGCCACTTGGCCTTCATCTTCCCAGGAATTGCTGGGCTGGCGTATGGCCTCCCTCTGTGCTCAGTGTATGTTATAGTAATCTTGGGGTAACTGCATTATCCTAGCTGTCATATGGATAGATCACAGTCTGCACCTCCCTGTGTACTATTTCCTTTTGATTCTGGCATTGGCAGACTTGGGCTGATCTGACTCCACCCTACCCACCATGCTGAGCATCTTCTGCTTGGATTCCTGATCCATCCATTTCAATGCCTGAGTTATCCAGATGCACTTCATCCATGCCTTCTCCGCCGTGGCCGAGGTCATTGTTGCCATGGCGTTTGACTGCTTCATTGCAGGAGTGACATCTGGAAGGCCAAAGCACAACTGGAGCTGCAGTTAGCAAGGGACGTGAAGGGTAAAAAGAAGGGTTTCTACAGATATATTAGCAACAAGAAGAAGGTCCTCACTGAATGGGGGAGGTAACCTAGTGACAGAGGATGTGGAAAAAGGCCAAGTATTCAAAGCTTTTTTTGCCTCTGTCTTAACAGACAAGGTCAGCTCCCAGACTACTGCCCCGGGCAGCACAGTATGGGGAGAAGGTGAGCAGTGCTGAAAAAACTGGTTCAATACTATTTAGAAAGGCTGGACATGCACAAGTCCATGGGGCCGGGTGCAATGCATCCGAGGGTGCTGAGGGAGTTGTATGATGGGATTGCAGAGCCATTGGCCATTATCCTTGAAAATGCTTGGTGATCACAGGAGGTCCTGGATGACCGGAAAATGACAAATATAGTGCCCATCTTTAAAAAAAGGGAAGGAGGATCAGGGTAACTACAGACCAGTCAGCCTCATCTCAGTCCCTGAAAAATCATGAAGCAGGTCCTCAAGGAATCCATTTTGAAGCACTTGGAGGAGAGGAAGGTGATCAGGAACAGTCAGCGTGGATTCACCAAGGGCAAATCCTGCCTGACCAACCTGATGGCCTTCTATGATGAGATGATTGGTTCTGTGGATGTGGGGAAAGCGGAGGACGTTATATTACTTGACTTTAGCAAAGCTTTTGATACGCCTTTGCCAACAAGTTACAGAAGTATGGGTTGGATGAATGGACTATAAGGAGGATAGAAAGCTGGCTAGGTCATCGGGCTCAACATGTTGTGATGAACAGCTCAGTGTCTAGTTGGCAGCCTGTAATAAACGGAGTGGCCCAGGGGTCAGTCCTGGGGCTGGTTTTGTTCAACATCTTCATTAATGATCTGAAGGATGGCGTGGGGTGTTGTATGCATAATGACACTTGTGTCCTGGCATCCAGCATGAGTCTGACCCTTGTGACAGATCCTTAGCGATTCCCTCTCCTTTAAGGCTGCGATTTTCAAAGGTGCCTCAAGGAGCTGAATGTAGAAAATCACAGTGTAAACGTGCCCAGTAGGAGGCTGCATTAAAATGAAAGCTCTGGTGCGGTCAGCCAGGGCAGGCGTGCAGAGACCCTGGCTGCTCTTTGACATCATGATGAGGTGACTGGCTCTGTGGATGTAGGGAAGGCGGTGGATGTGATATACCTTGACTTTAGCAAAGCTTTTGATACGGTTTCTCACAGTATTCTTATCAGCAAGTTAAAGAAGTATGGGTTGGATGAAAGGACTATAAAATGGATAGTGAACTGGCTAGAGCATAGGGCTCAACGAGTAGTGATCAATGGCTCCATGTCTAGCTGGCAACCGGTCACAAGCGGAGTTCCCCAGGGGTCGGTCCTGGGGCCGGTTTTGTTCAACATCTTTATTAATGATCTGGAGGATGGGGTAGATTGCACCCTCAGCAAGTTTGCGGACGACACTAAGCTGGGGGGAGTGGTAGATACCCTGCAAGGTAGGGATAGGATACAGAGTGACCTAAACAAACTGGAGGATTGGGCCAAAAGAAATCTAATGAGGTTCAACAAAGAAAAGTGCAGAGTCCTCCACTTAGGAAGGAAGAATCCCATGCACAGCTATAGACTGGGGACCGACGAACTGGGCAGCAGCTCTGCAGAAAGGGACCTGGGGGTAACGGTGGATAAAAAGCTGGATATGAGTCAGCAGTGTGCCCTGGTTGTCAAGAAGGCCAATGGCATATTGGGCTGCATTAGGAGGGGCATTGCTAGCAGGTCACGGGAAGTTATTATTCCCCTCTATTCGGCATTGGTGAGGCCGCATTTAGAATATTGTGTCCAGTTTTGGGCCCCCCAATACAAAAAGGATGTGGACAAGTTGGAGAGAGTCCAGCAGAGGGCAACCAAAATGATTAGGGGGCTGGAGCACAGGACTTATGAGGAGAGGCTGAGGGAACTGGGCTTGTTTAGTCTGCAAAAGAGAAGAGTGAGGGGGGATTTGATAGCGGCCTTTAACTACCTGAAAGGGGGTTCTAGGGAGGATGGGGCTAGGCTGTTCTCGGTGGTGGCAGATGACAGAACAAGGAGCAACGGTCTCAAGTTGCAGGGAGGGAGGTCTAGGTTGGACATTAGGAAAAAGTTTTTTACTAGGAGGGTGGTGAAGCACTGGAATGGGTTACCTAGGGAGGTGGTGGAATCTCCATCCTTAGAGGTTTTTAAGCTGCGGCTTGACAAAGCCCTGGTTGGGATGATATAGCAGAGGTTAGTCCTGCTTTGAGCAGGGGGTTGGACTAGATGACCTCCTGAGGTCCCTTCCAACTCTAATATTCTATGATTCTATGATTCTATGATCAGACCAAGGAAATTGTCTCTGCCTCTCCCGCTCTGGTGCAGGTAAGTGTCCTGCTGCACTGAGAAGGCAGAATGCAGTGAGAATGGCAGAGGCACATGGACGTTTCTGAAAAACCATATATGGTGCGACGTTACGGATCAGAGTGAGAATCTGAGAAGAGGTCAGATGACAATAGCAGGAAAGAGAGTGACCTGCCTGCAGTAAAGGTTTACCGACACAGCTTGCAGGTCCCAATGAATTCAGTGGCTTAATACCAGCTAAGGATAGTGTTGAGTAGCCCTTTAAGTGACCCAATCTTTCTCTATTCTCTGTGGTACGTTTATTAGCATTTTATCCAGTTTAATATGCCAAGAGAAATGCCCTCTTTCCTTTCTATTGGGGCTTATCCCACAGCCTGACCCATCTCTGTGTCACGAGATTTTCCCTGATAATTGACCTAAATTTTCCTTTTCTTTATTTCATCCCATTCTTTCCCGTTCTTCCAGTTTTACTTATGCCAGGTCATTGCTCTTCTCCCTGATAAATTAGACTCAGACGACGTCTCAATCCATAGTGTAACTGAATATGATTTATAACCGAATGCATGTACTACTGCAGAATTGTCCCAGTGGCCTGCTGCTCCTTTTGCAAACATGTGGCAATCACCAGAACCACATGCAAATGACATAGTTATTCGCTTGTAACTCTTCAGGCAAAGCTGTAAGACGCTGGCAGGCTACTTACATATTGCCAAGCTCTTTGATCTTCTGACAGGGTTTAGAAGACTGCAGGCAACACCTAACAAGGGAAAGGGGACACCCTATCAGAGATGCATTGTGCACCACCTCAGGAACCCTTGACATAGTCTGTAGCAGTGTTACCCATGGTTTCTCGACCCCGTAACTCTTAGTGTCTATAATTTGGTGTCAGGAAATAAACCAAAGGAAACACAGTACCTCTGCCTGCTATAGCTGAAAAAGACAAATTCAAACCAAGTGCTTTTAATTTCAAACTATGCTTCTGGTCTCCAGCAATTCCATTGGAAGCTTCTACCAGTCTTCAGCACATACAAATACAAGAGGTGATTAAAGTGCCCCAAAACTTAAGTTTCCCACACAAGTCTGAAGCAATCTTTGGGCAGTTTATGAGTGAATCACTCACAGATTTCCGAATGGCCAATTCTTCGTCTGCGCCTGGGACCCTTCCAAATGTGTCCAGGAAATGATCCACTGACTCAGACTCACTACCTCCCTCTTCTACCCAAACAGTTACAGATACATGTCAGTCAAGAACACGTTACACAGGTGACCAAACAGATCAATCCCTGGGAAGAGGCAGGAGCTACAGACAAGTAACTACAAAAAAAAAAAAAAAAGTTAAGCAAGTCTAAAGCTAGACAATGAGGGTTGGAAGGGATCTCAGGAGGTATCTACTCCAACCCCCTGCTCAAACAGGGCCAACTCCAACTAAATCATCCCAGCCAGTGATTTCCCAAGCCACACCTTAAAAACCTCTAAGGATGGAGATTCCACCACCTACCTAGGTAACCCATTCCAGTGCTTCACCACCCTCCTAGGGAAATTTTTTTCCTAATATCCAACCTAAACCTCCACACTGCAACTTGAGACCATTGCTCCTACTTCTGTCATCTGCCACTACTGAGAACAGCCTATCTCCATCCTCCTTGAAACCCCCCTTCAGCTATTTAAAAGCTGTTATCAAATCCCCCTTCATTCTTCTTTTCTGCAGACTAAACAAGCCTAGTTCCCTCAGCCTTGCCTCATAAGTCACGTGCCCCAGACCGCTAATCATTTATGTTGTCCTCCACTGGACTCACTCTAATTTGTCCACATCCTTTCTGTAGGGGGGGCCCAAATCTGGACACAATACTCCAAATGTGGCCTCACCAGTGCCGAATAGAGGGGAATAATCACTTCCCTCGATCTGCTGGCAATGTTCCTATTAATGCAGCCCAGGCCAGGGTTGCCAGCCTTGCAGTTTGGTTTTTACTGACATGAAGATCTGAACTTGATTTTTTTTACTGACATCACTAAAAATACCATAAGCAATACAATATATCATAAAAGTGTGTACTCACTTTATGAACATTTTCACGACCAAATTACCTATGGTGTCATTACAAATATAAACTCTGTGCTCGCGATATTCCGTACACAGGGATTTGGAATTCTGCAGTTGTTTTAGCTGCAGTTAGTTGATCGACCAGTTTCTTTAGGCATGTGCAATAATAGAAAACAGGAAATTGAAGTCATGGTCATTGTAGTTTTATGATACAAGAAGTGATTCTGAATGACGACAATAAATGTCAATATGCAGTATGTTTTATTTCTACCCATTTTCATGGACATTTTCATTTATTTATGGGTTTATGGACAGTGTTAATATTGTACATTTTTTAACTGACTGACCAGAAATTTACAGACAGTTGGCAGACGGTTGCAATGGAGAGAATTTACAGACGGTTGCAATGGAGAGAGTTAAGAACTGCTATCTGTAGAGATTGAGGAGACAATGAGTTGGGAAGCTCTTCCGAGTTTAAAGCTATTACTAGATGCCCTCAGCACTCAGATCTGTGTGGTGTTTATCTCTTTAAATCAGCATTAAGAACCAAATCCTCGTCTGGTGTAAATCAGCATCGCTCCCTGGACTTCAGTAGAGCCACACAGATTTACTCCAGTTGGGAATCTGGCCCTGAGTCAAAGAAGTTAGTAATGGAAACCACTTTCAGACTGCCCAGTCCCTGTCTCTGGGAATGCAGGGTTGAGCCCGAGTGAGTTTGCACAGCCTGCATTTAACAGACTTCAGCTTTCTGCCCTTTCTTTGGGAGATTCTTTCCTTCGTTAATAGAACAAAGTTCATGTAGCTCATGAAGTTGGTGCGATATCAAGTCCTAATTTTGCCTCACTGAAGTTCATCCCCAGACTTTCTAGTCAAGCCCATGTGCATGTCCCTCTGCTGTTTATACCCTGCAGATAGTTGTAGAGTTTTGGGCTGGCTTTGGGACATTAATCACCTAACCCTGCTATTAGCTTATTTTTACTATAGTTTGTTCAGGGCACCCGGAACAATACCCGTCTCTTGGCTATGTCTGAGTAATAGTTGCTTCTCTTTCCTTCTTTAGAAAGTGAAATGACCTACAGAGTTTGCTTATGCTTGCAGTTTTCTCTTCTGCTGCTTGATTTTCCATCATGGTGTAGAAAGCAATCAGCTTTGGGATCTCTCCGAGGCAGACAGACTCTCTCTCTTATCTGCATTTGCTCTCTCCTCTACCGTACATAACACCGTTTCCGTTAAAAATGTCAACATTTGCCACCAGAGGGTTTGGTGTATCCACGATGAGGTGGGAGGGTTGCACTGCTCTATCCATACCAATATCGTCAAAGCAGTATATTTTTTATATGGACACAAACCCTTAATTTAAGTCAAAAGTGTTGAGGGTGATCTTTTCGAAAATACTTGACTTTTCATATCAGTCATTGATTACATTGGTTTATTTGTGTATTTATTTATCTTTGGATTTCATAATGATCAGTGTGATCTTTCCTACTTCACAGACATTGGGGTAAATCCTCCCTGGTCAAACAATACTGAAAACAATCGTAAATTCAATAAGGAAAATCATAGAATCATAGAAGATTAGGAGTAGAAGAGATGTGTATTTCCTCTTTGGATTCAACCCATGGGTCTCATTCTGTCCTGATGTACAAAGTCCTCCGCTACGCCACTGATGTTCATCTGATTGCGTAGGTGTGACTGGGGGCAGTTCTCTGATGCATGAATCAAATTGGGCATGGTAATCAGTATTAAGAAAACAGTTGCCTACATCACCTTTGGCAAACTTTACCTCACGTGTCTGGAACAACAACCTGCTACCCCTGAATACAAAGGTCTCCATTTTCAGACTTGTGTTCTCTGTATCCTGCTTTACAGCTGTGAAAGCTGGGTCATGTACTCCACGCAGGAGCGGAGATAGAACAACTTCCACCTTCACTGTCCCAAAAACATCCTTAAAGTCTCTTGGGACCAACAGGTCACTCATAACAAGATGCTTGAGAGAACCGGCCTACAGTCTATGCTGAAAAACTGGACACTTGTGGACTTCGGTGGCTGGGACACGAGGAGCGCGAGCCTCAAGTTCGGCTGCCGAAGGTAGTGCTCTGTGGGCAACTCAAGGACTACCCGTGACACAGAGGAAGGCCAAAGCTCCGATACAGCGACAAGGTCAAGAAGGGTCTTAAGAAATTCAGCATTCCCCTGACAACGGGGAGAGCCCTGTCTACAACCGCTCACTCTGGAGAAGCCAGGTCAAGGCTGGTGCAGTCATCGCAGAGAGTCATAAGAGAGCCCAGGCTGAGGCCCATAGGTGAGCCAGGAAGCAGAATGTGCTCCAACCTCTATCTGACAAGTGGACCTGTAGCCACTGTGGGAAGGTCCTGCTGCTCACGCATTGGCCTCTTCTCCCACACTATAGCCAAGCACTACTGACTTACTTTGTTGTGTTTCCTTTCATCTGTCAAGATGTTGGATGGTGATATGAACAGGGGGCAGAACAGGAATATTTCAGCTCTTCTATTCTATTCAGTACCTTGAGAGTGAAATAAATCATGGCTTAGGCCAACATTTTCTAAATGGATTTCAGGTGCCCAACATGAAACACATTTTAAAGAGGCAAGACTTGCAAAAGTCTGAGGATCCACTCGCTGAAAATCAGATACCTTTAATGAGTTTAATTCACACTAAGCCACATCCTCAGTCAGTGTGAATAGGAGAAGCGCCTTTGGCATCAATGGAAGGACGTCAATTTCCACCATCAGAGGATCTGGACCATTGACATCTAAGAGGCATGAAGCTGTACTACAGCATTTCTGGCAGTCTCTATGGCTTCTGGTTCTAAACGGTGAACAAGGTTTTTATTTCAGGGCTCTGACACGAAAAGGAACATTACTGGGACATTATGTCAACATCTTCAGTCATCAGATATTCATCCACATAGGTGCCCTTGGAATGTGGGAGCAAACTCCTGGATGGCTTTCCCGCTGTGTGTCCCATGCGTCCTGACAGTGGTAGGGAACAGAACCTATCCTCTTTGTTATCAGGACAGAACAAAGCCTCCATGAGCCTTTGTACATTTTCCTTTTTTTACTAGCCCTCGCCAATCTGCGCCTACATTGCCAACAATGCTGAGTGGCATGTATAGGTTTAATGCCAGGGAAATTGCTTTTGACTCATGCATCACCCAGATATTCTTCATCTATACCTTTGGATGAATGGCATTTGACTGCTTCATTGCAATATATGATCCTCTGAGAGAGCTCGCTACTCCCCAATTCAGTAATAGGGAAAATAGGAGTAGCAATTTTATTTAGGGGCATCTGCGCAGTCTTCCTACTCCTCTTCCTTATTAAATGCTTCCCCTTCTGCAGACCCAATGTGCTCTTCAGTTCGTATGGTTTGCATCAGGATGCTATGAAACTGACTTATGCAGACAAGAGGGTCAACAGCTTGTATGGCTTGATTATAGTCTTTTGCACATTAAGGTTGGATGCCATGATCATTCTTCTGTCTTACATTCTGATCCTAAAGACAGCAATGAATCTTGCATCCCAGAAAGAGCATTTCAAGGCCTTGGATTCCTGTGTATCCCACATTTGTCCTAAACCAAACAGTTCTGTAGAGGGATATGCAAAATTCTCCATCCAAAGAACATCCAATCATAACACTGCTTCCAAAGGAGAGATTCTTCTCAAGGAAAAGGGAGAGTTTCTCTTTGTAGATTATGATCAAACCATTCGCTGTCTCGAAGCATTTCTCTGTTTGTAGTTATTTTCTTATCTGTACTAATATTTTTTCTGTGTTCTGTTCTCATTGTACCTTTCAGAAAGAATTTTCCCAGATAATTTTGGCAGTTTTTGAACCACCCAAAGTGAGATGGTGTTTGGATCCAGAGTTTTGTTTCACACTGTTAGAGAGATGGGGGCCAGATTTGGGTTTCCATTCAGAACACACCAAAGTTTCAGGATGAGCAGAGCTGGAAATGCCATCTGGCCTCTCTTCTCAAATACTTTCCAAAGCAGAACCATGTAATAATTTTTGTTCAGAGGCCAAATTTCATTTTGGCCAGGTTAATAACATTGCACTGATAAAATTTAAGGAAATCATTGTGGAATCAGTGCTCCTTTCCCATTTCCTTGCTGTTGTTGCTAGGACATTGAACATGATTTATTGAAAATCTTGCTATAAATATGAAGGCAGTTCTGTTTTTCCAAAGGCAACGTTAAATGTAATTTCAACAGCTGTAAAGATCACTTCAGAGCAGCTATTGAAAGACATGAAGAGGGGCTTAATCCTCGACTAATTATTAAGTATCATTATATGTACTGCCATAGTACCAGCTAGCTATCGTCATGGACCAGGACCCCATTGGGTGAGGCACCGCATAAACACACAGCAAAAACACAATCCTCGCCCCAAAGAGCTTGGAATCTCTGCACACAGATCTCCCATTGCCTTCAGTGGTGTCACATGAGGGGTAGATTTAGCCCATTGGGCCTCATACTCTCACCCCAGTGAAAATCGGGAAATAACCCCACCGAATTTAAAGGACCAAATTCTGCTGTTGGTGACAGCAGTGCAAATCCAGAGTCACTGCACTCACTTCAGTAGCATTACACTTGACTTACACTGCTGTAAAGGAGATCAGATTCACCCCATATTCCACTTTGAATCTCACATTCATGCACGGGAGACTACTTTGCTTGCTCCCAGCAGAGGTAGGGGGTATTACTGGAGAAGAGGAGGAGAGCACAAAATGAGAAACAATGGCTTTTTCATTACCTCTCTCCTCCAACATCTCTACTGACCCAAGATTGCTTCAAAGACTTTGAACTGGAGAGATTGTTCCCAGGCTGGGAAGGAAATCCATCCTGTGTACCAAAAACTGTGAACTGCCTGCACCATCCAATGGGATGAGAAAAGCTGTTTGCTTCAATTCTTACTTCACTTGGTAAAGTTTAGGAATAAGACGGCTTGTTTTTTTTTTATTTCTTTCACAGTCAATTTTGCTCTTTATTTCTCATGACCTGATCAGTTTAAATCCTTCTTGCTGTAGTTAATACACTTATTTCACTGCTTTATCCTAACCAGTGAGGTTGGGTAAAAGTATGTGGGAAACTCTGCTTGAAACAGCAAAGCTGGTGCATAATTATTACCCGTTGATGGAAAAACGGATTTACATGAGCTTGCTTTGTACAGTGAATGGACTGGACAGTACAAGATGCACATTTCTGGGGTGCAAGGCTGGGCCTAGAGAAGTGGCAGTTGTTGCCCTGGGTGTATTTCATGAGGGGCTGGGAGAGCATTCACACAACGTTGCATGCTGAGGTCTATGAGTGACCAGAGCTTGGGGGGTTGTATTGTTCATCAGTAAAGCAGTGCAAAAGCCACCCTGAGCTGGTGAATGAAGGGGGCACAGCCTTTCAAAGAGTCCAGATTGTACACTGGAATATGTCACACTGCGCTGTAGAGAAACCCCTCCACACACACACATACAGATACACACACAGCTCACCCAAACCCCCTGTAGCCCCCAAAAGCTGGGCCCAGCTCTCAGGAGATAGTGCCCAGCCAGTTGCTCCTACCCTGTGCCAGACTCCAACTGCTAATCCTGGCAGGGCTACTTAGGTGCAGGACTTCCTCTTTCCCTACACGGAGCAGCTCCTGGGGCCAGGTAAGATCCACTTCCTGGAATCTCCCCTGGCTGCACAAAGCTCCACCCCTCGTTCCTGCCACCATCCTCCCAGCCTGCAGGGAGAGGGGTCACTATACGGGGCACTCCCTTTACCTAGTGAGCCATTTTCCTTAAGGACAACCCAGCATATCATCAACATGAAGAGCTGGATGGACGGACAGTGGCACATGCTACCCTTTGCACAAGACGGGGTTGCTACCGGGAGGGGAGGGGCTAAAGGAACTTTTGGGGTGCTTATATCCCTTGAAAGGCCTCCCAACGCCACCTCTAACTGATTTTTTGGTCTGGTGGCAATTGTGAAAAATGGGGGAAAAAATTGGTTTAGGCTAAACCAAATCTTAAATTTTTACGGATTTCTAGTGACTCCATTTCAAGTTTGGTCAAGGACCAGCAGAGCAGTGCACAAAACACAGGACCAGCCTCCCAGCTGGTTAGGCTAGATTCTCGCTGTCTCAGAACTTCCTCCTGCACAGTGGAGACTGGGTGTAGCAAGAAACCAGTTACAGGTGTTTGATTCTCTGGAGTTCGGTGATGAACTGACCCTTCACTTGATGAATACCCTGATTATCCTTGCACGAATTGCTTGCATTTTCACGCTGTACACGATTGGGTTCATCACGGGTGGGACCAGCATATAGACGTTGCCCAGGACAATCTGAAATATCGGAGGAGCGTTCTTCACGAATCTATATATCACAGCTAAGGCAATGTCTGTTATGTAGAAGAGAAGGACGACACAGACGTGGGAGACACAGGTATTCAGGGCCTTGAGGCGCTTTGTGTGGCACACAGTGCTCAGCACTGATTTAAAGATCATCACATAGGATAGGAGGATGAGCAGTAAGTCCAACACCCGTGAAGAGACTGTTAAAAAGAAACCATAGATGATGTTGACTTTGAAATCCGAACATGCCTTCGTCATGACATCCTGGTGCATGCAGTAGGAATGGGAGAGGATGCTGTCCTTACAGTATCGATGCTGTTTCAGAATAATTGGGAGTGGGAATATTAGGACAACCCCTCTTAACAGAGACACCAGTCCCATCTTAGCTATTCTCGGAGGGGTTAAGATGGAAGCATATCTCAGCGGGTTACAGATCGCCACAAAGCGGTCAAAGGCCATGGACAAGAGCACAGAGGATTCAATGGACGTAAGCGAGTGGATGAAATACAACTGGGCAAAACAGGCATCGTGGCTGATCTCCCTAGACTGAAACCAATAGATGCCCATTGTCGTTGGTAGGGTGGATAACGATAAGCCAAGGTCTGTAACGGCCAACATGGAAAGGAAAATGTACATGGGCTCATGAAGGGATGGATCTGTTTTTATAATGAACAGAATGAGTGAATTTCCTAATATGGAAATAACGTACATTAAGCAGAAGGGGATGGATATCCACACATGGACGTCTTCCAGGAGAGGTATTCCAGTGAGAAGGAACACTGCAGGTTGGAATTTGGTGTCATTGACAGCTGGCATGGTATCCTGAGTGGGTCCAAGGAGTTTTGAACTTTACTTTCTGAAAGGAAAAGTAATAGGAGACTAGATAATATTGAAGGAGATATCATTGTGCTCTCAGTGCATGTCTAGAGTCTTCCAAAAGACCAAGGAACATCAACAAAACATACTCTTGGATTTACACATGATGATTACTTGTTGTGTTCATTCCCACTGAAGTATCTGGCATTGGCACTGTGGAAGACAGGATACTGGACTTCACGGGCCATTGCTCTGACCCTGTGTGGCTGTTCCTACATTCTCACGTACACCACCGATAGGAATGTCAGACTATCAGACCTGTAGTGCATTTAGTCCCTTCTCCTGTGGCTTGGAATAAAAGTTTCAGAGGAAGGTGGAAGAAGTCATGCAATAGCAGCTGTGAGAAAAACTGCTCTCAGGGGAAAACTCCTCCTGACACAGAGAAAGCAGGAAGGTTTATGACCCTCTCAAGCTATTTTAAAAACCCCTCACTACTGTAATTGGATTTTCTGGTTCCCCATATCAACCGCCAGTCCCTCCTTGAATCCTACTAACCTCTTGGTCCCATTGATATCTTGTGGCCGTATGTTCCACAGCCTTCTTCAGCACTCTGTGATTTTATAATTGTGACCTTGTGAGTGCATGGTGAATACGGTCATTGCATTTATCTGTCCTGCACTGATGCTATTTATAAATGTGTTTCATTGCCTCATTATATATATTTTTTATATTCTCTAATCCCGAGAGCCCAAATTACACCTCTTTGTACTGCCTCTTTGTAGTACACAGGAAAAAATCTAAGGGCCACGTTCTGAATTCAGAAACTTTGACTGAAATGACATCACTCCAAATTTACCTGTGTAAATTTGATGACAATCGAGCTCTATTAATTTTCACTTACCAAATGCTCTCAGTGATACATTGTGCCCCAGAGAATCCCTCCAAAACAAGCTGAATGATTTGCCCAGCCAATGTTGACTGGAACCAGACATGTTAACCATCCTAAAAGCTTTTCTTTATCCTCACAGGACCCATATCCTCTCCTCATGAGAGGGGTCTGTAGATCTTTGGCAAGTTCCAAGCGAACACAATGAGTTACTTCAGCTGGGCGGGGGAGGGATTGGAGCCCAAATGGTGAATAGTGCAAACACCAGTATGACAGGTGCTGAGCAAGAACTGCTTAGTCTGCCCTTTGTCATGTCAGCTCCAGTTAAGGGAGGTAAATTAGAGATGGCTGGAGAGAAAATTGCACCTAGTTAGAGAACCAGAGACAGCTGCCTGCCCATTTAGCCTTGGGACTGCATTAAGTGCTGAGAGGAGGGAAGCCAGGGGAGGGAGGCAGGAGGTGGAAGTAGAGCGATAGCTCCTCCCTCCTGGGTGCAGATGCTAGAAGGCAAACTTGCTAGAGTGAAAAGGTGGTGGGAGCACAACCTATAAATAAAACTGCACCAGTGGTTACTGAACTGAGGGCCTCCCTCTGACTTTGTGAATGCAGCAGAAGCAGGGCAGGCACTGCAACACTCTGCTACAACTGGTTTTGCACTAATATCCACTTGAGAGTACAAGTTGCATCAGACATGCTCATGTAACCAGTGATTAGGGTAAAGTACATACAACCACTATATGAGCCCCTTGACTGCACCTCATCTCTACTCTTTGCTGAAACACAGACCAGCTGTTCTCTTGTTTCATAACTTTTTGGAATGTCTCGCCCAATTGTATCAGTATTATTGTGTACATAATTCTGAATGTCAGTGTTACAAGCAGCTTCTGGTCTCTTACCAGGAGACATAATCATACAACTGCTCACTGAATGAAGAGTTAGTAGCACAAACCCATTGAAAACAGAATTTGGAATACCTCTGAAATATTTTCTAAAGCAAAAGCCGTTAAGTAGTAAAGTTACTCCTGCACCAACCGCTCTGCTGTTGGCTTTCGATAGACATGCATGTAATCAATGTCTGTTTTGTAGTAATTGTATTACGATGAAAAGTTTTGGCATAACATTTATAGAACCATACTTTAGCTCACACATGTGAACCCATTCTTTCCCCTCAGATCTTCTTTCAGGGATGATTTCTCAGGTGAGAGGCGGACCTAAAATGTAAAGTGTGTCATTTTGATTTCTTGAGAACTTGAACAGATTGTAGCCTGTTGGCCCTCATTCAATCCCCTGTCAGCTAACAAAAGTCTGGGGAATCCTTTGCTGCTGCTACCTTCTCTATCCCTGGGTTCATAGCTGACTGGTTCTCCGCTGGTTCTCTAATGCCAATCTGTAGTCTTTATGCAGAGCAGTGAAGGCTTTGAGATATACAATATATATACAATATATTGTACAATATATTGCACAATACAATATTGTATACAATATATATATGCAGGCTTTGCATATACAATATTTATTCCCTGGGCTCCCACTTTCTAGTACACTGGTTTTCAACCCTTTTTCATATCTGGACCCCTACAAAATTTCAAATGCAGGTGCAAATAACTTTGGAAATCTAACACATAGTCTGCAGATCACCAGGGTCTGGTCTAGTCAATTCTCAACCACCAGGTGCAACCATTGCTCTAGTACATTGTAACGCAGCACCTGTTACTCTGCTATGATTAGGGTTTGTGGGAAGCAGGTTTCAAAGTGAAATGCATGAGTATTCATGGAAATCAAACTTCATTTCACAGATGAAAGTCATCTATTGCTTTCTCTCTCTCTGACTGTCTGTGCACTGTATTATATAGTCCTAGTTTAATAGCAGGCTGCTGGAAAACAAACAGGAAGGGAAACAATAGCTGAAGAAAAGCCATCTCTCACTGCAGGGAGATTAAGAGAGAGAACCTGAGCTGCATGCTGAGAGGAATCTATTTCCAGGCTCCAGCCAAGTTACACAGCTTGTTTCGCCAGTGCTAGGAGTCACTTCAATGGTTGGCAGCTGGTGCTGTGAAACACTTTAGACTCAGACACACACACACATCATGTGGGAAGTCAGAAGATGCTCATTCTCCTGAGTCCCAAAGCACTGGGGTGATTGAGATAAGAGTCGCGTACAGACTGTTGTTTTAAAACCTTTTTATTTTGCTATGTGAGGTATTTCTTCCTACTGTTCAGATTAAACAATAATTTGTTTCAATAAGA
The DNA here is from genome assembly GCF_026122565.2 of Emydura macquarii macquarii. Lineage (NCBI taxonomy): Eukaryota > Metazoa > Chordata > Testudines > Chelidae > Emydura > Emydura macquarii. The sequence goes on from NW_027131741.1 coordinate 260,023, forward strand.
CTGGCTGGTCACCACAGGTCACAGACTCCCAAAGGGAAGAAACGAAGTTTGACCTGCTGGGCAAGCCCAGTTGACCCACCCTGTGCTGTAACTCAGGATCCAGTCTGAGGGTGGGAGAATGGTGGGAATCCATCCAGGAGAGGGAAAGGGACGAGGCTGACATCTGGCATTCAGAGACCAGAGAGGGGGGCAGAGATGCAGTATTACCTGTAACTGTGAGGAGCATCTACAGGACAGAAATTCCCACAAGCAAATAAACCTGAGCTGATTTGGGCTATACTCATATTCTATGGGCTCTTCTCTGGCCCAGAGCACACGGCACCTCTGGAAATGGGACCCATTGAGAAACCCTGACTTGGGGCATTGGGTATTTGACACTCTGAGCTCCCTTTGAATATGAGATTTCTGTGAACCTGGAATGATCCCCCATGGATCCCCTAGTGCTGCCTGCTCTCTAACCCCTGTCACTGAGTAACACCCACAGTCCAACAGAGTCAGCTGCCTCTGCACAGAACATCTGCCCATCTCAACAGATTTTACCTTCCCTTGGCGTTTGAAAGATTTAAAGACAGAGAAACCTGCCAACGTACCCAATGCCTGCGAGAAGGGAAGCAGCTGCCAACAGAGATCTGCACCTTAACGGAGATGGAGTCAGCGGAGAGCTTGCACAGGCAGCAGGCAGTGTCTGCTCAGACAGGCTGCAACTGTCTTTATGAAGCATGTTTGCCCATTTCCTTGGGGTCACTTGGCCACCTGGGACCCTCAGCTGATTGGTTCAGTGTGTGCCAGCTTTAACCCCGTCATGTCCAATGGCAAACTGCAGGACACCCAATCACAGGAGATGTATGGTAATATCACCAAAGTGGACAGCAGTGCAAGTCCTGCCACATGCTCTGTTCCTGCAATCCAGGCTGTCAGCTCTGTGTGTATGGCTCAGAGGAGTCACAGGGCTCCCTCGAGGGCGGCCGAGTGGTACCGATGATGCTCTTACAGCAATAACATAATAGTAAATCAGACTAATAATAGTTATGTAGGGTCAGATTTCTCCCCGGCAGCCCCCACTCCTGCATTACAAACCCAGGGTGCAGGCTGAGGAAGGAAGAATCCACACAGCTCCTACCTGGAAATTTACCTCAGATTCTTCCAGTAGGACAGGGCCCTTCCCTTCTCCGTGAGATATAAACAGGGTGACCCAGCATCCATGGATCCGCAAAGCTATGCACAGATCTCAGAGATCCCGGATTGCTAAACCCTCCGACCCACAATCTGTGTGACTCCACAACTGCTCTAAGACCCTCTCCAGCTCCCTGGGAGCACACAATAATTGGCAATGTGCTACCGGGGGCTGTCACAGTAGCCACTGCCACGGGATATGCTGAAGGGGCCGTTGTTGAGGATGGAGGCGGATGCACTGAGAAGGGAAGGCTGGTTAGAGTAGCTGGCGAGGAACAAAACCCCAGTCACAGACTGTGGGAGAGGTTTAGACTTTTCCATACCCAGAGTGTAGCCAGAGACTCAGGCAGTGCCACTTTGATTGCTGTTATAAGGAAGAGGAAGATAAAATGGCTCCAATTTCTCTTGGGGATCAAGGCAGCTGCAGCTGGGCATCAAATCAAAGAATCAGGGTTGGAAGGGACGCCAGGAGCTCTTCTAGTCCAAACCCCTGTTCAGACCAGAAGCAGCCCCAACTCAATCATCCCAGCCAGGCCTTTGTTAAGCCAGGCTTTAAAAACATCTAAGGATGGAGATTCCACCACCTCCCTAGGTAACCCATTTGAGTGCTTCACCACCCTCCTAGGGAAAATGTTTTCCTAATATCCAGCCTAGACCTCCCCCACTGCAGCTTGAGACCATTGCTCCTAAGGTTGGACAGGCGTGACTTTCCCTTGTTCAGTCCATGCTGACTGTTCCTGATCATCTCAAAATGTTTCCTTGAGGACCTTCTCCATGATATTTCCAGGGATTGAGGCTGAGCTGACTGGTCTGTAGTTCCTTAGATCCTCCTTCTTCCCTTTTTTGAAGATGGGCCCTATATTTGCCTTTTCCAATCATCTGGGACCTTCCACAATCGCCACTGGTGTTCAAAGATAGTGGCCAGTGGCTCTGCAATCACATCAGCCAACTCCCTCAGTGCTGCCGGATGCATTGCACTTTCCCTGACCTTCCTCTTGTTACTAACATAGCTGCAGGAACCCTTTTTTTGTTAAGCTTCACGTCCCTTCCTAGCGACAACTCCAATTGTCATTTGGCGTTCCTGATTTCCCCCCTGCATGATTGAACAGGATGTTTATACTCCTCTCTAGTCGTCTGTCCAAGTGTCCACTTCTTGTAAGCTGCCTTTTTGTGCTTAAGCGCCTATAAGATTTCTTTGTTAAGCGAAGCTGTTCGCATGCCCTATTTGCTATTTTCTCTGTACACACGAATGGTTTCTTCCTGAGCCCTGAATAAAGTTTCTTTTTAATACAGTCGCCTCCCTTGGACTCCTTTTACCCCTCAGATTGGCCTTCCAGGGGATCCTGCCCATGTGCTCCCTGAGGGAGCCAAAGTCTGTTTTTCTGAAGTTCACGGTCCATATTCTTCTTTTCTCCTATCTTCCTTTGTCAGCTGTGCCATGGCAACTGAATTTTCGGTGAAAAAATCATCAGTTTTACATGGCCCCACCCCAAATGGATGAAAAAGAAACATTTTACTATGGGTGAAACATTTTTCATTGATGGAAAATTCTCTGTTTTCCAGTCAAGCTCTAGCTCAAACCGTGAGCCCGTCACTCTTATTATCGGACCCCTAGGTGTCAGCACCAACCCCCCCATTGGCCTCCGGTACTGAGTAGTTCTGGGACCTCTTGTGGTGGGGCTATGCTTGGTCTATGGAAGAGGGAGCCCCTGGAAATGGCCTGTCTGTGGCAACCCATCCATCTGTGGAACAATCTAAGAACACAGGAACGGCCCTATTGGGTGAGGCCAATAGTCCATGGAGCCCAGTGTCCTCTCTGCCAGCAGCGGCTGGTGCCAGAAGTTTCAGGGGGAGTGAACAGAACAGGGCAATTTAGTGAACCATCCATCCCCTGTCACCTAGATCCAACTTCTGACAGACAGAGGTTTAGAGCACCCGGAGCATGGGGCTGCCTCCGTGACTAGCTTGACTGATAGCCATCAATGGACCTGTCCTCCGTGGACTTGTGTAATTCTTTTCTGGGCCCAGTTATACTTTTGTCCTTCACAATATTTCCTGGCAAAGAGATCCACAGGCTGCCTGCCCGTTGTGTGAAAACGATCTTCCTTTTTTTTTAATTTAAACCTCCTGTCCATTAATTTCATTGGCTGACCCCTGGCTCTTGTGTTATGTAATGGGGTAAATAACACTTTCTTAGTCACTTTCTCCACACCAGTCACGATTTTATAGATCTCTATCAGAACCTATTAATAAGCCTCATCTTATTAATCTCTCCTTATATGGAAGCTGTTCCATCCCCCTAATGATTTTTGTCATCCTTCACTGTACTGTCTCCAATTTCAAATATATCTTTTTTTGAGCTGGGCGACCAGAACTGCACGCAGTATTCAAGATGTGGGAAAACCATGGGCTTAAACAGTGGCATTATGATGTTTTCTGTTTTATTATCTATCCTTTTCCTCATGGTTCTTAACATTCTATTAGCTTTTTTTACAGCTGCTGCACATTGAGTGGATGCTTTCTGGAAACAATCCACAGAGCTTCCAAGATCTCTTTCTGGAGTGGTTACAGCTAATTTAGATCCTATCATTTTATATGCATAGTTGAGATTATGTTTTCGAATGTGCGTTCATTTACATTTATCAACATTGAATTTCTTTTGCTCTTTTGTTGCCCAGTAGCCTAGTTTTGTGAGATCCCTTTGTAATGCTTTACAGTCAGCATTGGGCTTAACTATCTTGAATAGTTTTGTATCATCTGCACACTTTGCCATCTCACTGTTTACCCCTTTTTCCAGATCACTTATGAATGTGTTCAACAGCACTGGTCCCATTATACACCCCTGGGGGACACCTCTATTTACCTTACTCCATTCTGAAAACTGGCCATTTATTCCTACCCTTGTTTCCTATCTTTTAACCCGTTACTGATATACGGAGGACCATTTCTCTTATGCCATGACAGCTTACTTTGCTTAAGAGCCTTTGGTGAGGGAACTTGTCAAAGGCTCTCTGAAAATCTAAATACCATATATCCACTGGATCACCCTTATTCACGTGTTTGTTGACCCCCCCTGAAATAATGCTAGTAGATTTTTGAGGTATGATTTAGAATCATAGAATCATAGAATCATAGAATATTAGAGTTGGAAGGGACCTCAGGAGGTCATCTAGTCCAACCCCCTGCTCAAAGCAGGACTAACCTCATCTATATCATCCCAACCAGGGCTTTGTCAAGCCTCAGCTTAAAAACCTCTAAGGATGGAGATTCCACCACCTCCCTAGGTAACCCATTCCAATGCTTCACCACCCTCCTAGTAAAAAACATTTTTCCTAATGTCCAACCTAGACCTCCCGCCCTGCAACTTGAGACCGTTGCTCCTTGTTCTGTCATCTGCCACCACCGAGAACAGCCTAGCCCCATCCTCCCTGGAACCCCCTTTCAGGTAGTTAAAAGCCGCTATCAAATCCCCCCTCACTCTTCTCTTTTGCAGACTAAACAAGCCCAGTTCCCTCAGCCTCTCCTCATAAGTCCTGTGCTCCAGCCCCCTAATCATTTTGGTTGCCCTCCGCTGCACTCTCTCCAAATTGTCCACATCTTTTTTGTAGTGGGGGGCCCAAAACTGGACACAGTATTCTAAATGCGGCCTCACCAATGCCGAATAGAGGGGAATAATCACTTCCCGTGACTAATGCAGCCCAATATGCCATTAGCCTTCTTGACAACCAGGGCACACTGCTGACTCATATCCAGCTTTTTATCCACTGTTACCCCCAGGTCCTTTTCTGCAGAGCTGCTGCCCAGCTCGTCGGTCCCCAGTCTATAACTGTGCATGGGATTCTTCCTTCCTAAGTGGAGGACTCTGCACTTGTCCTTGTTGAACCTCATTAGATTTCTTTTGGCCCAATCCTCCAGTTTGTTTAGGTCACTCTGTATCCTATCCCTACCCTCCAGGGTATCTACCACTCCCCCAGCTTAGTGTCGTCCGCAAACTTGCTGAGGGTGCAATCTACCCCATCCTCCAGATCATTAATAAAGATGTTGAACAAAACCGGCCCCAGGACCGACCCCTGGGGAACTCCACTTGTGACCGGTTGCCAGCTAGACATGGAGCCATTGATCACTACACGTTGAGCCCTATGCTCTAGCCAGTTCTCTATCCATTTTATAGTCCATTCATCCAACCCATACTTCTTTAACTTGCTGATAAGAATACCGTGCGAGACAGTATCAAAAGCTTTGCTAAAGTCAAGGTAAATCACATCCACTGCCTTCCCTACATCCACAGGGCCAGTCACCTCATCATAGAAAGCAATCAGGTTGGTCAGGCATGACTTTCCCTTGGTGAATCAGTGTTGACTGTTCCTGATCACCTTCCTCTCCTCCTAGTGCCTTAAAATGGATTCCTTAAGGACCTGCTCCATGATTTTTCCAGGGATTGAGGTGAGGCTGACCGGTCTGTAGTTCCCTGGATCCTCTTTCCTCCCTTTTTTGAAGATGGGCACTATATTTGCTTTTTTCCAGTCCTCAGGGACCTCCCCCTGTTGCCACGAGCTTTCAAAGATAATAGCCAATGGCTCTGAAATCACCTCAGCCAACTCCCGCAGCACCCTCGGGTGCATTGCATCCGGCCCCATGGACTTGTGTATGTCCAATCCGTCTAAATAGTCTTGGACCCGTTCCTTCAGCACTGTGGGATGTTCGCCTCCTTCCCATTCTGTGCCACCCAGTACAGCAGTCTGGGAGCTGATCTTGTCTGTGAAGACAGAGGCAAAAAAGGCATTGAGTACTTCCACTTTCTCCACATCCTCTGTCACTAGGTCGCCCCCCTCTTTCTCTAAGGGGCCCACACTTTCCCAAATCTTCCTCTTGTTGGCAACATGCCTGTAGAAACCCTTCTCGTTCCCCTTCATGTCCCTTGCTGGCTGCAACTCCAATTGCGCTTTGGCCTTCCTGATTTCATTCCTGCACGTTCGAGCAGTGTTTATATAATCCTCCCTAGTCATCTGACCAAGCTTCCACTTCTTGTAAGTTTTTTTTTTGTGTTTAAGTTCGCCAAGGACATCTTTGTTAAGCCAAGCTGGACGCCTACCATATTTGCTATTCTTTCCGCACATCGGGATGGTTTGCTCTTGTGCCCTCAATAAGGTCTCTTTAAAAAACAGCCAGCTCTCTTGGGTTCCTTTCCCCCTCATATTAGCCTCCCAGGGAATCCTGCCCATCAGTTCCCTGAGGGAGTCAAAGTCCGCTTTTCTGAAGTCCATGGTCCGTATACTGCTGCTCTCCTTCCTTCCTTTCGTCAGGATCCTGAACTTGACCATCTCATGGTCACTGCTGCCTAGGTTGCCACCCACTTCTACTTCCCCTACCAAATCTTCCCTGTTTGTGAGCAGCAGGTCAAGAAAAGCACGGCCCCTAGTTGGTTGCTCCAGCACTTGCACCAGGAAATTGTCTGCAACACTCTCCAAAAACTTCCTGGATTGTTTGTGCTCTGCTGTGTTGCTCTCCCAGCAGATGTCAGGGTGATTGAAGTCTCCCGTGAGAATCAGGCCCTGTGAACTGGAAACTTTCCCTAGTTGAGCAAAGAAAGCCTCATCCACCTCATCCTCCTGGTCTGGTGGTCTATAACAGACACCCACCAGGACATCACGCTTATTGTTCTTGCATCTAAGCTTAACCCAGAGACACTCAACTGACTTATCTCCAGTTTCATACTGGAGCTCAGAGCAGTCATAGTGCTCTCTTACATACAGTGCAACTCCTCCACCCTTTCGACCCTGCCTGTCCTTCCTGAACAGTTTATACCCATCCATGACAGCGCTCCAATCGTGAGAGTTATTCCACCAAGTCTCAGTTATTCCAATCATGTCGTAGTTTCTTGACTGTGCCAAGACTTCAAGTTCTTCCTGCTTGTTTCCCAGGCTTCTTGCATTTGTGTACAAGCACTTGAGATAAGTAGCCGAGTGGCCTACTTCCACAGTATGAATCGGGAGGCCTCCCCTGCTGCACCCTCCTCCTTCTGCTGTACAGAAATCATGTTGACTCTTCCCTAACAAATCATGTACATCTACATGTCTGGTAATTCTTTACTATAGTTTCAACAAGTTTGCCTGATATGGAAGATAGGTTTACTGACCTATAATTGTGGGGATTGCCTCTGGAACCTTCTTTAAAAATTGTTGTCACATTCGATATACCCAATTCATCTAGTATAGAAGCTGATTTAAATGATAGGTTCTATTACAGTTAGTAGTTCTAAAAATTTATTTTTGCGTACCTTCAGAACTCTTGGGTGAATCCCATCTGGTCCTGTGCTCCGATATTACTGTTTAATTTATCAATCTCCTTATGACAAGTGCTCCATGGGAGCTATGGTTAGTTTTTAAGCCCTGAGTGAAGGATACCTGTATAGACAACTGCTGGCTCCCATCTTACTTCAGGCCCATCGTCATTGTACACGGCTTTGGTGCTGCTAAATGCACCAGATAGCAGATCCAAGTGCCTATTTTAGACTTTAAGTTCCCAGGGATCATGTCTTGCTTTGTGTGCTTTACATCGCGAGGCACACGCCATGCCCTGACGAAGACTGAAAAATAATAATAAATTCTGCTGTATACCCAGAACCCATGACAATCAAGTGAGATTGATCTTGACGTATTTTATTTAAACTATACATAATGCATGCATGGAGATCCTGGCCACCAGCTGCTGTTGCTTAGGAGATTAGGAAGATTCAACAAAAGGACTGGAAGACGCATAGCTGTGTGCAAGAGGAGCACAAAAAGGAGAAGAAATTTGATCTCTTTTACTTAGAGGTTGTTTCCTTCTGCTCCCGTCCTGTGGCTGGGAAAAGGAAGGAGAGTCTTGTGGGTAAGACAGGGCACCAGGATATAGGCAACTCACATTTAATTCCGAGCTCTGTGTGACCTTGGACCTTGACCCTCAGAGCAGTGCGTAAACCACAGGACCAGCCTCTCAACTGTACCGGCTGGATGTTCTGCTGCCCCAGAGCTGCCCCCTGCACTGTGGAGAGCGGGGATAGCAAGGATCCAGTTTCAAGGCTTTAATTTTCTGGAGCTGCTGATTAACTGAACCTTCACTTGACGAACACCCTGATTATCCTTGCACGAATGTTTTTGGTTTTTACGCTGTACACAATTGGGTTCATCAGGGGCGGGATCAGCCAAGAGACTTTGCCCAGGACATTTTGAAGCAAGGGAGAAGAGCTCTTCATGAATCTGTATATCACAGACAAGCCAATCCCTGGCATATAGGAAAGAAGGACGACGCAGATGTGGGAGACACAAGTGTCCAGGGCTTTGATGCGCTCCGCATGGGAAGCAATGCTCAACACCGTTTTGAGGATCATCACATAAGATAGGAGGATGAGCAGGAAGTCCAACCCCACTGAAGAGATTGTTATAAAGAAGCCATAGATGATGTTGGCTCTGATATCCGAACAAGCCAACGTCATGACCTCCTGGTTCAGGCAGTAGGAATGGGAAAGGATGTTGGCCTGACAATATCGGTACTGTGTCAGGAGAATGGGTAGTGGGAATATTAGGGCCACACCTCTTAAAAGAGACACCAGTCCCATCTTGACTATTCTTGGTGGGGTTAAGATGGAATCATATCTGAGTGGTTTAGAGATCGCAACAAAGCGGTCAAAAGCCATGCACAAGAGCACGGAGGATTCAGTGTACATAAGCGAATGGATAAAGAATAGCTGGGCAAAACAGGCATTGTGGCTGATCTCCCTAAAGTTAAACAAGAGTATGCCCAGTGTTGTCGGCATGGTGGATATTGATAAACCAAGGTCTGTGATGGCCAGCATGGAAAGGAAAATGTACATTGGCTCATGGAGGGATGGATCTGCTTTTATAATGAACAGAATGAATGAATTTCCTAATATCGAAGTAACATACATTAAGCAGAAGGGGATGGAAATCCAGACATGGACATCTTCCAGCCCAGGTATTCCAGTGAGGAGGAACACTGCAGGTGGCAATTTGGTGTCATTGACAGCTGACATGATGCACTGGGCAGGTCTAAGATGTTTTGAATTTCACTTCCTGAAAGGAAAAATAACAGGAAACTAGTTGATATTGAATGAGACATCATTCTGCTCTCAGTGCAAATCTAGAGACTTTCAGGGACTCAAGCAAGATCAGGATAAACATAGTCTTGGATTTACACTTGATGATTACCTGTTCCCTCTGCATTCCCTCTGAAGCACCTGGCATATGCCACTGTTGAAAGACAGGATCCTGGGATCATTGGTTTCAACTATATTCATTCTTATGTACACCACCTATACAAAGACAGGAATTCCCAGACTGCCTCAGACCTATAGTCCATCTAGCCCAGTATCTAGTGGCCAGTACCAGAAGCTTCTGAGGAAGGTAAAAGAAGCCCTGTGAGATAACCTGTGACAGGAGAAAGCTTCCTCCTGATACGCACTGGTTAGACAAATTTTATGGTGTAAATCAGTAAAGTTAATTGCTCTCCTAAGACTATTAAAAAGATCCTCACTACTGTAATTGAAATTTCTGATTACCCATATAAACACCAAGTCCCTCTTCGAATTCTACTAAACTCTTGATCCCATTGATATCTTATGGCTGTGAGTTTCACAGCCTACTTCAGCACTCTGTGATTCAATAATTGTGACCTTGTTGACCACATGGTGAATATGGTCACTATATTCATCTGTCCTGCACTGATGCTTTTTATAAATAGGTTTCATTCCCTCATTATATTTTTTTTAAAAAAATTCTACTAGTGAGACCCCAAATTATGCCACTGCCTCTTTGCAGTACACAGAGTAATTTCTTAGGGCCAGGTTCTGAATTCAGAAACGTCAACTGCAACTGCAACACCATCACTCCAGATTTACACGTGTAAATTTGATTAGAATCAAGCTCTATTAACATTCACTTACCAAATACTCCTGGTGATACACTCTGACCTCCAAGAATCCCTCCAAAAGAATCTGAATGTTTTGCCCCACCAATGTTGTCTGAAGTCTAAAGTCGATCATCCCACAGGCTTCTCTTTATCCTCACAGGACCCCCGATCCTCTCCGCATTTGTGGGGTCTGTAGATCTTTGGCAAGTTCCAAGCTAACACAGTGAGATACTTCAGCTGGGTGGGGGAGGGATTGGTGACCCAAATGGTGAACAGTGCAACACCAGTGTGACATGGTGCTGAAAAGAATTGCTTAGTCTGCCCTCTGTCATGCCAACTCCAATTTAGGGAGGGAAATTAGAACTGGCTGGAGAGAAACCTGCACCTAATAAGAGAACCAGAGACAGCTGCCTGCCCAGTTAGCCTTGAGGTTGCATTAGGAGCTGAGAGGTGGGAATCCAGGAGCGGGAGACAAGAGGTAGTAGTAGAGCGATAGCTCCTCCCTCCTGGGTGCAGATGCTAAAAGACAAGCTTGGTATGGTGAAAAAGTGGTTGGAGCACAACCTGTAAATAAAGCTGCACCAGTGGTTTCTGAACTGAGGGTCTCCCTCTGACTTTGTGAATGCAGCAGAAGCAGGGCATGCACTGCAACACCCTGCTACACTAATATCAATTTCTGCAAATTACTGCAGCAATGGTCGTGTAACCAATGAGGGGCTTAAATTATATACTTCCACTATATAATCGCCTTGACTGCACCTCATCTCTACTCTTTGCTGAAACACAGACCAGCGGTTCTCTTGTTTCATGACTTTTTGGAATGTCTTGAACAATAATACCAGAATTGTTGTGTGCATAATTCTGAATGTAAGTGTTACAAACAGCTACTGGTCTCTTACCAGAAGACATAATCATACAACTGCTCACTGAATGAAGACTTAATAGCACAAACCCATTGCAAACAGAGTTTGGAATACCTCCGAGATATTTTCTAAAGCAAAAGCCGTTAAGTAGTAAAGTTACTCCTGCTCCAACACCTCTGCTGCTGGCTTTCGACAGACATGCATGTAATGAACATTTGTTTTGTAGTAATTGTATTTTGATTAAAAGTTTTGGCATAACATTTCTAGAACCATATTTTAGCACACACATTCTTTCTCAGGTGAGAGGGGGATCTAAAATATAAACAAAATGGGAAACAAAAATTGGGGAATCCTTTGCAGCTGCTACCTTCTCTCTCCCTGGTTTCATAGCTGACTGGTTCTCTGCTGGTTTTGGGATGTAAATCTGCAACCTTTATTCAGAGTGGAGCAGGCTTTGGAATCAGTATATACAATGTTTATTCCTTGGGCTCTCACTTTCTAGTACATTGGTTTTCAACCCTTATTATATCTGGATCCCTACAAAATTTCAAATGCAGGTGCGAATAAAAGGGTCTGGTCTAGTCCATTGCACAACCACCAGGTACACCCACTGCTCTAGTACATTGTAACCCAACACCTGTTACTCTGCTATGATTTGGGTGTGCGGGAAGAGAGTTTCAAAGTGAAATGCATGAATATTCATGGAAATCAAACTTCATTTCACACATGAAAATCATCTATTGCTCTCTCTCGCTCTCTGACTGTCTGTGCACTGTATTATATAGTCCTAGTTTAATAGGAGGCTGCTGGAAAACAAAGAGGAAGGGAAACAATAGCTCAAGAAAAGCCAGCTCTCACTGCAGGGAGATGAAGAGAGAGCACCTGAGCTTCACGCTGAGACCATCCTATTTCCGGGCTCCAACCACGTTACAAAGATTTTTTTGCCAGTGCTCGGAATCAGTACAAAGGTTGGGCAGCTAGTGCTGTGAAAAATGTGCTTTAGAATCACACACACACACACAAACACAAAGCTTGGGGAAGTCAGAAACTGTTCATTCTTCCTGAGTCCCAAAGGAGTGGGGGTGCTTGAGATAAGAGTTACTTACAGATTGTTGTTTTACAACACTTTTACTCTCCCATGTGATGCTTTTTTTTCTACTGTTCAGATTAAACAACGATGTGGTTCAATAAGACTGTCTGGTCACCACACGTCACATACTCCCAAAGGGAAGAAGCAAAGTCACAGAATAAGTTTGACCTGCTGGGCAAGCCCAGTCGACTCACAATGTGCTGTAGCCCAGGATCCAGTCTGAGGGTGGGAGAATGGTGGGAATCCACCCAGGAGAGGGAAAGGGACGAGGCTGACATCTGGCATTCGGGGACCAGAGAGGGGGGCAGAGATGCAGGATGCCGTGTAACTGTGAGGGGTTTCTATAGGACAGAAACTCCCACAAGCAAATGAACATGAAGTGATTTGGGAAATTTCGCTCTTCTCAGGCCCAGAGCACATTGCACCTCTGGATATGGGACCCATTGGGAAATCCTGACTTGGGGCGTGGGGGTTAGGGGTAGGGTTCTGTGTCCCTGGAATAATCCCCCATGGAACAAGAACAGATGGAGTGGAGGATCCCCCAGATACCTAGTGGTGCCTGCTCTCCAGCCCCTGTCACTGAGTCACACCCACAGCCCAACAGAGTCAGCTGCCGCTGCACAGAACATCTGCCCATCTCAACAGCTGGCAGCCTTTACCCTTCTTTTGGCATTTGAAAGATTTAGAGATAGAGAAACCTGCCAACGTACCCAAGGCCTGCGAGAAGGGGAGCAACTGCCAACAGAGATCTGCACCCTAACGGAGAAGGAGTCAGTGGAGAGCTTGCACAGGCAGCAGGCAGTGTCTGCTCAGACAGGCTGCCACTGTCCTTATGAAGCATGTTCCTTCATTTCCTTGGGGGCCACTTGGCCACCTGGGACTCTTAGCTGATTGGTTCAGTGTTTGCCAGCTTTAACCCAATCATGTCCAATGGCAAACTGCAGGAAGCACAATGGTCTGTCCGCAGGGACCCAGTGGCCAATGCCAGGTGCTTCAGAAGGAGTGACATTACGAAACATTCAAGGAACTAAACTCCTCTATCACAAGGAAAAAGGAACCCAAGCCCAAGTCCTTTCCCAAATAATGACTCTGAGCCATGCTTTTTCCGTGAGCTCTCAGTATGACACAGAATGAGCTAAATGACCCACAGGAACTTGGGGCCTGAAGGACCTCCTTGTCTGTGAGACCAAGCCCCGGCTTTCACAAGTGACCCCGGTATATCCTCAAAGCAGACGCCTGTCAAGCTCCATTTTAAAATTAAAAAAAGGGGATAGAAATGAAGACATGGACGTCTGCCTACACAGGTATTCTGGTGAGAAGGAACACTGCAGGTTGCAAATTGGTGTCATTGACAGCTGGCATGGTATACTGTGTGGGTCCGAGGAGTTTAGAACTTTACTTTCTGAAAGGAAAAGTAATAGGAAACTAGATAATATTGAATGAAACATCATTCTGCTCTCAGTGAATGTCTAGAGTCTTCCAGAAAGCCAAAGAAGATCAACAAAAATATAGTCTTGGATTCACACATGATGATTACCTGTTCTGTTCATTCCTTCTGATGCCTCTGGCATTGGGCCTGTGAAAGACAGGATCCTGGGCTAGATAGACGGTTGGTCTGACACAATATGTCTGCTCTTATATTCTTATTTTCACCATTGATAGGTATTACCAGACTGGATCAGACCTGTAGTCCCCTTAGACCAGTATCCAGTGGCCAGAACTAGTTTCTCCAAAGGAAGGTAGTAGAAACCCTGCAATAGACAGCTATGAGATAACCTGCTCCCAGGAAAGGTTTCCTCCTAAAACACACTAATTAGACATCTTTTGTGTGTAAATCAGGAAGGTTTATAGCCCTCCCAAGACTTTTAAAAAAATCCTTACTTGTATAGTTCGATATTCTGGTTGCCCATATAAGCATCCAGTCCCCCTTTGAATCCTCCTAAACTCTTGGTCCCATTGATATCTTGGGGCTTTGAGTTCCACAGCCTACCTGAGCATCGTGTGATTGTATAGTTGTGACCTTCATACAGACACCATTCTGGTCTTCCTCTTCTGACTGTGGCCCCATTGTATTATTCCAGGTGTATAAAAACATGGTGAAAATGTTCTTTGTATTTATCTGTCCTGCACTGTTGTTTTTTATAAATGTGTTTAATTTACATATTATATATATATATTTTTATTTTCTCCACTCTCGAGAGTCCAAATTACGAAACTGCCTCTTTTCAGGACATGGGATAAATACTTAAGGAAAGGTTCTGTGTTCAGTAACATTGACTTTAACAGCATCACTCCAGCTTTACAGGTGTAAATTTGATAATAACCGGGCTCTCTTAACTTTCACTTACCAAATGCTCTTGGTGAAAGGTTGACTGTGCGTTGTGTGAATAAGTACTGCCTTTTGTTTGTCTTTTGCATGCTGCCTATTAATTTCACTTGGTGACCCCTAGTTCTCATTCATTTCTCTTCATGTGGAAGCAGTTCCATACCCCTAATCATTTTTGTTGCCCTTTTCAGTACCTTTTTCAATGGCAATGTATCTTTCTGAGAGGAGGCGACCAGATCTGCTCACAGTATTCATGATGTGGGCGTACCTTGAATTTATAAACAGGCAATAACATATTTTCTGTCTTATTATCTATCCCTTTCCTAATGATTCCCAACAGTCTGTTAGATCTTGGAGTCATTGTGGATAGTTCTCTGAAATCATCCCCTCAGTCTGCAGTGGCAACCAAAAAAGCTCTTTCTTGAATGTTAAAGGCTAATTTAGATGCCATCATTTTATTTGTTTAGTTGAGATTCTCTTTTCCAATGTATATTGCTTTGCATTTATCAACATTGAATTTCATCTGCCATTTTGTTGCTCAGTCACCCAGTTTTGTGGGATCCCTCTGTATCTCTTTGCAGTTTGCTTTGGAGTTAAGTATTGTGAGTAGTTTTGCATCATCTGCAAATTTTGCCACCTCACTGTTTACCCCTTTTTCCAGATCATTTATGAGTATATTGAAAAGTACTGGTCCCAGGACAGACTCCTGGGGACACCACTATTTATCTCTATCCATTCTGAAAATGGCCATTTATTCCTATCCATTTTTTCCTATCTTTTAACCAGTTACTGATCCAGGAGAGGATCTTCCCTCTTATTCCATGACTGCTTACTTGGCTTAAGAGCCATTAGTGAGAGACCTTGTCAAAGACTTTCTGAAAATCTAAATACACTGCATCCACTGGATTATCCTTGTCCACATGTTGTTAACCCCACCAAAGAATTCTAATCGATTGGTGTGCCATGATTTCCCTTTACAAAAACCATGTTGGCTCTTCCCCAACAAACCATGTTCATTTATGTTTCTGGTGATTCTTGTCTTTACTATTTTTTCAGCCAATTCGCTTTGTACTGAAGTTTGGTTTACCCGCCTGTAATTGCCAGGATTACCTCTGGAGCCTTTTTTAATAATTAGTGTCACATTAGCTATCCTCCAGTCATCTGATATAGAAGCTCATTGAAATGATAGGTTACATACCACAGTTACTATTTCTGCAATTTCACATTTGAATTCCTTCAGAACTCTTAAGTGAATCCCATCTGGTCCTGGTGATTTATTACTGTTTAATTTATATATTTGTTTCAATACCTCCTCTAAGAACAACTCATTGTGGGACGGTTCCTCAGATTTGTCACTGAAAAAGAATGGCTCAGGTTTGGGAATTTCCATCACATCCTCAGCTGTGAACACCGATGCAGAGAATTCATTTAGTTCTTTTATTCCTTCCGCATGCATCAAACCCTCCCAGGGCCTGTTAAAAGAAGGGGGATGGGTGTGAGCACTGATTATAGGTATTTGGGAGGCATAGGCGCAAAAGGGGGATGGGAATTATTTGTTGAGCTCTTGCCAGAGGGAAGAGGAGGTGTATGACTGGGCGTCATGAGAGGAAACTGCATAAAGGGACATTCAGGCTGCTTAGAGTTCAGTTGCCCCTGCTGATATTTGCCCATGGGAGCCAGAATTGCCCACTTGGGTCACAGGAAGGGGGGAAGCTGTGGAGACAACTGCAATGTTACACTGACTTCAAGGAATTGGAAATGAGCATCAGGGTTTCCTAAACTCCTCTTTTGCTGACTTGTACAAGTAGCCCTTTCCCCTGGTTTCTGGGGAAGGCCCAGCACACAGAAAAGTTCATCTGGAAAAAAGCATTCCATGAGTAAAACCAAACCGAGCCTGCGCTATAAACACCTGGCTTCTTTCCTCCCCCGCTCTCTGAAGCAAAAAAACATTTCAACTGTCCTGAGAGCTGTATATATGGGGCTCTGGCTTCACCTCCTGATTATAATAACCACACCCAGGGGAGGGGATCCTGTTATAAATGGCCTATTCTCCATTTTGAATCCAGACACAGTCTGTGCTGCAGAGAGTGGTGGGTGGGAGGCAAGTGTTTACGCTCTGCTGGGGGAGGAAAAGGAAGAACAGTGAGAGGGGAGATCGTGTGTTTAGTTAGTCTGTAGCTGAAGAGCAAATGTGGGGAAATTCAGAGGGCTTCTCTTGTGTGGCATGCGGAGCAGCGGCTTCCATTGGCTTTCTTAGGAAGAGAGGGGATGGTCTCATGATTAAGGCAGTTCAGTGCTGCCCTGGAGAACTGGATTCTATTCTTGCCTCTGCCACAGAGTTCCTGTGTGATGTAGGCAAGTCACTTAAAGCAAACCAGTCACTAATTGTGATCCTCATATTCTGGGTGTTTCATTTGAGACCCTGGCTCTGATTCGCAGAAGCGCTGAGCATTCACCACTGCCACTGTAAACTCTATTTTGAACACATGAAGTGCTGTGTAATGCTAAGTATTCTGAAGAATCCTGTCCTCGGTGTCTCAGATTGGCCACCCCAAAGTAGGGGATGCTCTTCGCCTCATTTCCCCATCTCTACAATGGACAGAATAGCTGACAATCAACTCATTAATGTTTGTGAAGCACTCATAGGAAAATTAAGGCAGATACTGCAGCGATAAGCCCCATAGGAAAGCCCAGGAGGAAATTAATTACTCTGTTTTCAGTGCAGGGTTTAAACAGAGTGCAGTGAATAACGTCAGGGTCACACGCTGATCAAAGGGGCAAAATCATATTTTGAATAGCTGCTCATTAAGTGTGCACTGTCCATTCTATGCACTGAATGAGGCAGAGGTCCTGTGGAAAAATGATATGTGACGTAATAAAAATTGTATCATAATGCGTACATCCAAGGAGGGCTGGCAGGCAATCTTAATTCTGTCACCCCCTAACTTCTAAGTGCATGACTTTGTAACCTTAGTAATGTTCTTTTAATGTAGCATGTTTTGTATCTGACATGCAAATGAATAATGCTGCTGTTATTGCTGGTGTTTTTTGGACCGTCAGAGGACATTGAGTGCATGAGATGTCAGCTGTGAACCAGACTGTCCTCAGCCACTTGGCCTTCATCCTCACAGGAATTCCTAGGCTGGCGTATGGCCCTCCCTCTGTGCTCAGTGTATGTTATAGCAATCTTGGGGTAACTACATTATCCTAGCTGTCATATAGATGTATCATAGACTCCACCTCTCTATGTACTATTTCCTTTTGATTCTGGCATTGGCAGACTTGGGCTGATCTGTCTACACAATACCTACCATGCTGAGCATCTTCTGGTTGAATTCCAGATCCATCGATATCAATGCCTGTGTTATCCAGATGAATTTCATCCATGCCTTCTCCGCCATGTCTGCGGTCATAGTGGGTCCCTTACAGAATGGGGGAGGCAAACTAGTGACGATGATGTAGAAAAAGCCCAAGTATTCAATGCTTTTTTTGACTCTGGCTTCACAGACAAGGTCAGCTCCCAGACTACTGCCCCGGGCAGCACAGTATGGGGAGAAGGTGAGCAGTGCTGAAAGAACAGGTTCAATAGTATTTAGAAAGGCTGGACATGCACAAGTCCATGGAGCCGGGTGCAATGCATCTGAGGGTGCTGAGAGAGTTGCATGATGGGATCGAAGAGCCAATGGCCATTATCCTTGAAAACTCGTGGTGATCAGGGGAGGTCCAAGGTGACTGGAAAAAGACAAACCCGGTGCCCATCTTCAAAAAAGGGAAGGACGATCAGGGTAACTACAGACCAGTCAGCCTCACCTCAGTCCCTGGAAAAATCATGAGGCAGGTCCTCAAGGAATCCATTTTGAAGCACTTGGAGGAGAGGAAGGTGATCAGGAACAGTCAGCATGGACTCACCAAGGGCAAGTTATGCCTGACCAACCTGATGGCCTTCTATGATGAGATGATTGATTCTGTGGATGTGGGGAAAGCAGAGAATATTATATTACTTAATTTTAGCAAAGCTTTTGCTACGCCTTTGCCAACAAGTTACAGAAGTATGGGTTGGATGAATGGACTAGAAGGTGGGTAGAAAGCTGTCTAAGTCATCGGGCTCAACAGGTTGTGATCAACAGCTCAGTGTCTAGTTGGCAGCTGGTCACAGGTGGAGTGCCCCAGGGGTCAGTCCTGGGGCCGGTTTTGTTCAACATCTTCATTAATGATCTGAAGGATGGTGTGGGCTGTTGTATGCATAATGACACTTGCATCCTGGCATCCAGCATGAGTCTGACCTTTGTGACAGATCCTTATCAATTCCCTGTCTGTTAAGGCTGGGATTTTGAAAGGTGCCTCAAGGAGCTGGATGTAGAAAATCACAGTGTAAGCATGCCCAGTAGGAGGCTGCATTAAAAGGAAAGCTCTGGTGTGGTCAGCCACGGCAGGCATGAGACAGACCCAGGCTGCTCTTTCACATCAGACCAAGGAAATTTATTCTGTCTCTCCCGCTCTGGTGGAAGTAAATATCCTGCTTTACTGAGAAGGCAGAATGCAGTGAGAATGGCAGAGGCACATGGACGTTTCTGAAAAACCATATATGGTGCGACGTTATGGATCAGAGTGAGAATCTGAGAAGAGGTCAGATGGCAGTAGCAGGAAAGAGAGTGCCCTCCTTGCAGTACAGATTTACCCCACAGATTGCAGGCCCCATGGCTGGGGAGCCACCAAGTTGTTCTCTTGTATTTTCTCCAGCACAATACTCCTGTCTGAAGGTTTCCTGGTGTCACTGAAATCAGGGTGCTCCAGCTGAGGGACCAAACACGTCACACTCTCAGATCACACTGTCAGATCCTCAGCTGCTGTAACTGATGTCACACCAATGAATTCAGTGGTTTTATACCAGCTAAGGATAGTGTCGAGTAGCCCTTTAAATGACCCAACCCATCTCTATTCTCTCTGTCACATTTACTTGCATTTTACCCAGTTTAATATGCCAAGAGAAAGGCCCTCTGCCCTTTCTACTGGGGGTTATCCCACAGCCTGACCCATCTCTGTGTCACGAGATTTTCCCTGATAATTGACCTAAATTTTCCTTTCTTTATTTCATCCCATTCTTTCCTGTTATTCCAGCTTTACTTATGTCAGGTCATTGCTCTTCTCCCTGATAAATTAGACTCAGACGACGTCTCACTCCACGGTGTAACTGAATCTGATTTATAACTGAATGCATGTACTACTGCAGAATTGTCCCAGGGGGCTCCTGCTCTGTTTCCAAA